>NC_062968.1:50464136-50517239 GCF_023119035.1 Salvia hispanica
TTTTGGTCAGTTTCCTTTTGTTGACCCCTTTTGGGTTAAATTTCAAGTCAATTTGCATAGATCTCTGTATTAGTTTATTTCTTCAAATGTTATGTCGTTCTGTTTATTTTGATGTTGAGGTGTTTGATGTGGAATTGGTGATAGATCGTGGTTGTTTGAGAATTCGGAGTTCGGCTTAAATCGACGTGATGGAGGGTTGTTGTTTGGAGTTCATGTGGACGCTTGGTCGAGTGGATTTAGCGTCCGAGGTTGGATTCGACGTATGGAAAGATAGTTTTGATAGATTCGGTTTTTTTCTTCTTGTTTTTATTTTACTTCGTCTAGAGTATGCGGTCTGTTTAGTTCCGTTTATCATACATTAATTTGATTTCAAGTCATTTCCCTGTTTTAATTTTGTTTATGTTGCATTCCTTAAGAAGTTTTACGCAATTTGGTTGTAGAAGACGATGCATTTGTGGGTTAGAGGAGTTAGTTATTACGCCAACTTTTCATTCGTCCCTTTTTATTATAAAATCAATATAAAAAAATGGGTCTCACATTCCTAACTTTTTCAATCAACTTTTCTTTACATTTCTTAAAATCTGTGTCCGGTTAAAGAGTGACTCCTAATAGGAAACGGAGGGAGTATTTAAGATTCTTTAATACTTTTTCAATATATTTTTGATCCAAAATGCCCCAAGTTCATAAGGAGCATTTTTGTCCTATTACTTTCCGATTACAGCCGCCATTTTTTAGATATTAAATTTTCCAATACCTTAGAATGTGATTTAACTTTAATTTAAGTATGCAAAACGATATTTTCACATTGCTGTTTAAACATTACAGTTTACAGATGTTTATATTACAATTTTGTGACGTTTTGATACCTTAAACGATATTTGTCATTTGAATTAGGATGTTATTAGAGCATCCTCAACGCTGACTCGATGCGGGTTCGGTCTCGTCTCGACGAGACGAGCCAGCATCAAGACAGCGTTGCGAAGCTCGTCTCGACGAGACGAGATGAGACATCTCGTGGCGCGATGCGTCTCGGCGAGGCCGGCCTCGAGCTGGCGAGACGACGCGCGCGCCCACGTGGCGCGCGCTGGAGCATGGCGTGACGCCCATTTCCGCCGGCCCGCGAGTGGGGCGTCGGAATTATGACTAATATTTTTTATAAGATTGAAAATTCGAATTTAATTTAATTAAAAAAATAAAATTCAAATGGTCGAATTTTTAATTTTTTTTTCTTTTATTATTCTATATAAATATACTCCATACTCCATTCACCATTTTACACACATAACACTACTCTCATTCCTCTTCCATTTTACACACCAAACCTTCTCTCAATTGAAAAAATATCGATGGAAACTCCAGGCGGCGGCTCCACGATGGCGCGCGGCCTCCGGCAGTGGCGGCCCCGGCGGGTTCGACTTGAACTCGTTCGAAGATTGGGCGAGCATATACAAATGTTTGGGTACTCCCGGTTCGTCGCCGGGCACCCAAGGCTCGACCACCCCGCCGGCGTACCAAACACCACATTTTGATGTGGATGCATACTATCGTCCCTCCCCCAGAGGTACGGGCAATCGCCGGGATTATCCCAAATTCGGAGAATTTTTCAGCGCTGAACACGGTTGCCCGTAGCCCATAGGTGGAGGCTCCGACTCCGCTCCGCGGGGATCGACCTCGAGCTCGGCGTCAATCGGAGGAAGCGGAGGCGAGGTTGTGGGAGACGACCGATCATCCATCGCCAAGGCGAGACGTTGGCTGCTGCGCCTTGGATCGCGTCTCGATCGATCTTGTCGGAATCAACAAACCCGCAGTGTTTTTGGCTAAAAGTCACCGAAGTTTACAACGCACGAAGGCCGAAGAAGAGCCGTTGCCGCAGCGTGAAGATGCTCCGTAGTCATTGGGACCGATCTGACAGAGATGTCAAAAAATTTGCGCAATATACGGGAGAAAGGCGAATTATCGAGGCGGAGCCGGTGGAGCCGACGATCGAGCGGCGTTGCGGGTCTTCAAAGCGACGTCGGCAAAGATTTCAAGCTTGTCGATGTTTGGTCGCAAGTTTGAAAAGTACAGTGGGGCCCATGAATAGTGAAGAGATGAGACGGTTAAGAGACGGATAAGAGACAGCGTTGCGGATGCTCTTAGGGTTTAGGGCTGGATACCTTAGAAGAAACGAAACAGCTTGAAAACAATTACATTAGAACAAAACAGATATAATATACATACGAAAACAAATGCTTCAATATTGTACATCTGAAACTAAAATACCATAATTGAAGATAATTAATTTATCAAACTAATCAATAAGGCCAAAAATACATAAATAAAAAGCACCACAAAACAACAAAAACAACCTACCTATGTTTCCATCTACCTTCACGACAATGTTCCATTTTTTTAAACTTCTATTTTCACTACTTCGTACTTTGGGCATTTTCTGATAGGATAAACCTCCTATCGGGTTGATCGGCGATCGATAAATATCTGTCGCGGGCGAGTGTCCGATTCGCCCGTCAAGTAAGACGGTTTTCTCACTTTGGAGAAACCAATGAACGATAAAATAATATTGATATTTTTGATTGATTTCAAATGATTACAATGACTCCTATTTATAATGATAATAACTAACTTAATGAACAAGAAAACAAAGATATGAAAAATATAAGTGAATCCTTAAATTATCTAAACAAAATATGAAATATGCTCGTATCAACTCCCCACGGTTGAGATTCACCTTGTCCTCAATGTGGGAACTTCGACACAAGGAAGAGAGTCGAAATCATCAGCTTTGGCGGGCTATTGGTGGTGCGATGTCGGGCTGTTGGTGGTGCGATGTCGGGCTGCGGAAGTAGGGTTGTCCGGCGGCTAGAGCTCGGCAGACAGGCGGGACTCGGCAACCAAATCTGGTGTTGTGCGCGGAACATCTTCCGTCGGGCAACGGCGCAGCTTTGGTTCGAGATGGTGGGAAGGCTTAACTAGTTGTTGTGCGCGGGTGGATTCCCGTTGGGCAACGACGTAGCTATGATTCGATCGGTGTGGCTAGTTGCTGTGCGCGGTGGATTCCCGTCGGACAACGACATAGCTATGATTCGATCGGTGTTTTGGAGGGTAGCTCTCAATGAAAGCACCAATTTGATAGGATAAACCTCCTATCGGGTTGGTCGGCTCCGTAGATCGGCGATCGATAAATATTTGTCGCGGGCGAGTGCCCGACTCGCCCGTCAAGCAAGACAGTTTTCTCACTTTGGAGAAGCCAATGAATGATAAAATAATATTGATATTCTTGATTGATTTCAAATGATTACAATGACTTCTATTTATAATGCTAATAACTAACTTAATGAACATGAAAAAAAAGATATGGAAAATATAGATGAATCCCTAAAATATCTAAACAAAATATGAAATATGCTCGTATCAACTCAAGTTGTTAAGGGTTTTCTGAAAGAGCCAGTTGTTAAGGGTTTTCTCCTTAACGGTGGTCGTCGATGATGCTCGACGACCAAAGCAATTCCGGCGCCCTCATAAGGGTCGGCGGACGAATAGAAATCAGGTTGTGCGCGGGTTCGCCCCGTCAGGTAGCTTGAGAACTAGGGTTTGTAAAGTTTGACAACGATAAGTTGGGCAAAATATTATTTCATTAATAATGAGTCTACGAACAAAAGCCCTATTTATAATCTAAGCACCCCAGGGTTGATTCGACCTAATCCTATTCATCTCGGGAAAGAATCAATAAAGAAAATCCGAAACGGAGCTTATAATTATGCTCGACACTCACTCAAAAATAACTAATAAAATACTAATATTCAAAAAGGAAATAAAATAATAAAAGGAAAAAAACGTAAACTAATCTCTATAACTAATCCTATTTGGCGACGAAGTCGCCGAGCTTCTCCGGTGGACGTACGTTCCTCTTCGGCTTCGAAGTTGCGATAGAAGTTTGGTTCTGCAACTCTCGGCTCTTATCTCGTCCTCCTCTCGTCTCTTCCTCCACCTCGGTCGTCTAGGCCTGATGCTGTTGCGGCACCCCATCATGTGGTTGCGGGACCGTATCATTTTCTCAAACATTCCACCGAGAAAAATTACACCCACCAACCTTTTTTTTCTTCTCGCACACAGAGTAGATCATTTCATTCGATTGTCGTTTTGAATCAGCTACTCCCTCCGTTCCTTCATAGTTGAGTCATTTTTCTATTTCGGGAAGTTCCCTCATAGTTGAGTCATTTCCATTTATAGTAATTTTTTCCAATCTCTTACTTTACTCTCTCTTACTTTATTCTCTCTACTTTATTCACTTTTTACTTTATTCTCTCTACCTTTTTCTCTTTCTTACTTTTTTATCTATTTATTTAACACACTCAACATTCATTTCTTAAACTCCGTGCCGAAAAGTTCCACCTCAACTATGAGGGAACGGAGGGAGTACTATTTTAGACAAGCTCTTTGGCGATACCAACAATTTTCATACTCCCTTCGTCCCAAGATAAGTGACTTGTATTCCTTTTTAGGGTGTCCCACTATAAGTGACCTATTTCCATTTTTAGCAAAAAGTCATATCTCTTACTTTATTCTCCACCTACTTTATTCTCTCTTCTCTCCTCTACTTTTCTCTCTCTCATACTTTACTCTCTCCACTATAACTTATTTAAATACCATTCCTTAAATTCCGTGCCCAAAAGAAGTAGGTCACTTATCTTGGGACGGAGGAAGTACTTATTTGAATCTTGACCACCTACGCTCATTTCCTCGGTTTGAGGAATTCGTAGACATCATAAACATATGTGACGGAAACAAGAAAGAGGAAAGAAACAACATTTAGAACCAATGGTAGGAAGAAAATGAAATCTAAACACTAATTCACAAGTTAAAAAGAAGAAGAAAGAGGAAAGAAAAATGAGAATTGATTTGACAATAATCCATCTTCGAAAGGCCCAACAATGCTACTGTTAAATTAAAATTGGCCCACTAAATAAAGAAAATTACAGGACCTAAAACTAAATAAATACAGTAAATAATCGCATCCCTCGCGTTTCCCTCTCTCTAAATTTCTCCTCAATTTTCCGGCTAAACCCACCAATCCACCACCACTACCGCCGCCTCAGCCCATTTTCTTCATTATTCTCGGTCGACAGACTAGCACTTCAGCTCCCCGCCGCTTCCTTCGTGGACTCGTGCTCTTTGCGCCTTCTTCTCAGCCTCGGCTCAACGACATCAAGAAGCCCTAATTCTATTTGTTCACCAGGTTAACTTCTTTCTCACCGATGCTTCTTCTTCTTATTATTCTAAGTGCAATCTCTCTCGGATTTTGTAATGAGATATGCCTAAGCTTGCTCAATTTTTCTAAACTGGAATTTATGGATCTAAAATTTGGAATGATTAAATTTATGAAATTGTGAATTTTGACCAAAAACATGTCTGCACTTGGCTTTGTATATATGTATATTATCGATTGAGGACTTTTAAGATATAGATATTCCCTCAATTTCTCAGAGGTTCATCGTATTCAAGCTATTCCCACCAATTTCCATGGAAGAACCGAAAAGCAAGTCTAGAAGGGATGGCTCTGAAACAGACGAAGTGAAAGCAAATCACCATAGAGAGGATCGTAAGCGTGAAAAAGAGAGGAATGGGGAGAGGCACAAGGACAGGGACCGTGACAGTCGCCACGAGAGAGAGAAGAGTGTTGATGACAAGTACAGGGACAAAGAAAATAAACGTGAAAAGGAGCGGAATGGGGAGAGGCACAAGAACAGGGAGAGGAACAGAGATCGTGATAATCGCCACGAGAGAGAGAAGAGTGTTGATGACAAGTACAGGGACAAAGAAAAACACAAGTCTAAGCGCCATGACAAGGAACAAGAACAGGAGAGAGGAAGGAGCCATGATGATGAGAGGCCCAGGGATAAGGCTAAAGGCAGAGAGAGGGAGAAAGAGAGGGAGAAAGAGAGGGAGAAAGAGAGGGAGAGGGAGAGAAGGGAAAAGACCAGGGACAGAGAGAGAGAAAGAAAAGAGAGGGAGAGGAAACATGAAAAGGAAAAACGCCGAGACAGGGATAGGTCACACAGTAGTGATGATGATGTTAAGGACCATGAGAGGAAAAGGCGCAAGAAAGAGGAGGATCATCAAACTAGGGATTCAGAACAAACTAGTAAGGCCAACCGGCATAGGGATGACAGCGAAGACAATAGTTCACGGAAGAAGGGAAATGTAGATTCAGAAGATAAGAAGGAAAAGAGTTGGGAACAAGATTTAGCTGAAGAGCAACAGAGATTGGATGATGAGATGGAAAAAAGGAGAAGAAGAGTTCAGGAGTGGCAAGAGCTGAGAAGGAAGAAGGAGGAATCCGAGATAGAAAAACATGGGGTGCCTGTTACTCATGAACCTGAATCGGGAAAGACTTGGACACTGGAAGGGGAATCTGATGATGAAGAAGCTGGTCCGCAGGAAAGAGAAACAATGGATGTTGACGAGGACGAGGATGCAACTATGAAGCCTGTTGCGGAGGACATGTCTGTAGACTCTGCGAATGAGACAGCTCCATCCATGCAAAGTGTTGGAGACAATGCTGTTGATGATGAAGAAATTGACCCCTTAGATGCGTTTATGAATTCTATGGTTTTGCCTGAAGTTGAGAAACTAAACAATATTGTGCCGTCTGCTTCAAATGACTCTGGTCCCGAATTAGTTGAAAAAAATGGTAAAATGAACTCCGAGAACACTAAAAAGGGGAAGAACAGATATATGGGCAGAATTATTCCTGGAGATAACTCTGATTCAGACTATGGAGAAGTTGAAAATGAGGAAGATCCTTCAGAGGAGGAAGATGATGAAGAGTTCATGAAACGGGTGAAGAAAACCAAAGTGGAGAAGCTTTCAATAGTTGACCATTCAAAGATTGATTATCCCCCCTTCCGTAAGAATTTCTACATTGAAGTGAAAGAAATTTCAAAGATGACTTCTGAAGAAGTGGCTGCACATAGGAAACAACTTGAATTGAAGATACATGGAAAGGACGTGCCTAAACCAGTCAAAGCCTGGCACCATACAGGATTGGCTACTAAAATTTTGGATACTATTAAGAAGCTCAATTATGAGAAGCCAATGCCAATTCAAGCGCAAGCCTTGCCCGTAATTATGAGTGGTCGGGACTGCATAGGTATTGCAAAAACTGGTTCCGGGAAAACCTTAGCCTTTGTCCTGCCCATGCTGCGGCACATTAAGGATCAGCCTCCTCTAATGTCAGGTGATGGGCCTATCGGGCTTATTATGGCTCCGACAAGGGAGCTTGTCCAGCAAATCCATAGTGATATAAAGAAATTCACAAAGGCTTTCGGCCTCAGCTGTGTGCCTGTATATGGAGGTTCTGGGGTTGCTCAGCAGATTAGTGAACTGAAGCGAGGGGCTGAGATTGTTGTTTGCACCCCAGGTAGAATGATTGATATATTATGTACTAGTGGTGGTAAAATTACTAATCTGCGTCGTGTCACTTACTTGGTCATGGACGAGGCTGATCGGATGTTTGATATGGGTTTTGAGCCTCAAATAACAAGAATAGTCCAAAATACAAGACCTGATCGGCAAACTGTGCTATTTTCTGCTACTTTCCCACGCCAAGTTGAGATTTTGGCTCGTAAAGTATTGAATAAACCTGTTGAACTTCAGGTAGGTGGTAGGAGTGTTGTGAACAAGGACATTACCCAACTAGTTGAGGTTAGGCCTGAGAGTGATAGGTTCCTTAGACTCTTGGAACTACTTGGAGAATGGTATGAGAAGGGGAAGATACTAATTTTTGTCCATACACAAGAGAAGTGTGATGCACTGTTTAAGGATTTACTTAAATCTGGATATCCGTGTGTGTCACTTCATGGGGGAAAGGATCAAACAGATCGTGAATCCACATTAGCTGATTTTAAGAGTAATGTTTGCAATATATTGATTGCCACAAGTATTGCTGCTAGAGGTTTAGATGTCAAAGATCTTGAACTAGTCGTTAATTTTGATGTCCCTAACCATTACGAAGACTATGTCCATCGTGTTGGTAGAACTGGCCGAGCTGGTAAAAAGGGGTGTGCTATCACATTTATCTCAGAGGAAGATGCGAGATACGGACCTGATCTAGTGAAAGCCTTAGAATTATCCGAACAGAGTGTCCCCGAAGACCTCAAGGCCTTAGCTGATGGCTTCATGGCCAAGGTGAATCAAGGGCTTGAGCAAGCCCATGGGACTGGCTACGGTGGTACTGGTTTCAAATTTAACGAAGAGGAGGATGAAGCCAGACGAGCCGCAAAGAAAGCTCAGGCGAAGGAGTATGGTTTTGAGGAGGATAAATCAGATTCGGACGATGAAGACGAAGGGATTAGAAAAGCAGGTGGTGACATATCTCACCAAGCTGCACTTGCTCAAGCTTTGGCTTCTGCTACCAAAGCAAGTGCTGCTGCTTCAGTAACAGCGCCCATGGCGTCTGGGCAGCTCATTCAAAATGGTGGCGTTGCGGCAGCTGCTGTAATCCCTGGAGGTGGGCTGCAGACGGGTGGTAACGATGCAGCTGCCAAAGCAGCAGCTCTGGCAGCGCTAATGAATCTGCAGCATAACTTGGCAAAGATTCAGGCAGACGCGATGCCTGAACACTATGAAGCAGAGCTGGAGATAAATGACTTCCCTCAGAACGCCCGTTGGAAGGTGACACACAAGGAAACCCTGGGTCCGATATCGGAATGGACGGGAGCAGCCATCACGACTCGAGGCCAGTACTACCCGCCGGGGAAGATTGCAGGGCCGGGAGAGAGGAAACTGTACTTGTTTATTGAGGGCCCGACGGAGCAATCTGTCAAAAGGGCAAAGGCAGATCTCAAGAGGGTCTTGGAGGAGATCACAAACCAAGCTTCATCGCTTCCAGGCTCAGCGCAACCTGGCCGATACTCTGTTGTCTAGGCTCTACCTTTGAGAGATTTGCCTTCATTTTCCTACTTACTGTTTACTGAAATCTTGATTACAGTATATGCTCAAAATATTTTATATTTTGCATCCCTATATTAACAATCTGGATTAGATGGAACATATTCTGTAAGATTTTGTTACGTTATTGGTTTACACTGCTGTGTGTTGTTGTATAGTTACATACCCCTTTTGGCTGTTGATTCATGGTTTTTATGCTATAATCCCAGTATGCGAAAGCGAAATTTAAAGGCCTCTCAATGTATAATCCATTTTCCCATTTATACATAATTTTGAAATGTATTTTAATGTTACAAAAGAAAGGAAAAGAGTTCAATAGATGATAGAAGAAAGAGTTCAAAAAACAAAGAGCTACTACAATTTATCGATACTAAAATTAATAGTCTAATTAAAACCTATCATCCCTATTAATATACTAATATCTCTAACTAATGGTAATTGATGGCACCCGCATCATCCAGAGCTACTCTCCCATGCACTGTCATTTAATAAACGCCACAATTTACCGCCAACTATTCATCTTAATTATTAAGTACTAAATTACTACAATTAAAACTTAATTACCATCATTAGTATTAATCTCTTTACTTAATGGTGTGCACATCATACCGTGAGCACGGAAGTCTTCGTAAAATCTACCAAGTGTACCTTGTGTAAAAAGACTTTAGTTTCTACGCAACCTTTAAATTTAAATTCATTTACTTATTTAAATTTTTTTGTACAGATTTTCGATTAACTACAAGGCATTTTCACTCCCAAAAACAAATCTATTGTAATTAACGAATTCTAATTTTGAATAATTAAATTTAGGTGGAGATATAGTAATGTTAATTGAAAATTTATAAATTCTAATGAATTAATCCAATTATTTTAGTTCTTTTATTACGGATAATGGATGATCTATGGAAATAAGTTTTAGTTTTGAGAAATAGAAAATAAAAAAATTATTTTACGACGACATAAGAAGAATGCCACAGCATAGGTGCGGGATGACTATAAATAGCAATTGCTTGGCGCCAAATTCATTCGCATAGTCGTTTCTCATCTCTGCTCCTGCAAAAAATCCTCTCGGCGAGGACGCTCTTCGGTTTGGATTCTTAGGGTTTTTGTTCACAGCAGAGGTAAAAAACCTGATTCTCTAATAGGTTCGATTTTTTTTTACCATTTCAAACGAAGTTTCTCTATCGTATTTCCTCACGTTTATGTTACTTTATTCAATAAATTACTTCCGACTGAAATGTTAGAATTGTGGAATTTGAAGGTTTGAGATCGCTTTGGCGTTGTGCTGCGGATTTCGTTGGTAACTTCGCAATGAGTAGTAGACTTCTAGGTTTGTCAGGCATTAGAAGCCTGGATCAGTTTAAATCTTTGTCTGGATCTAGTTCCAGAGCTGCGAACAAGAAGATTATGCCAAATGCTTCGCTTGGAACTCCAGAGTCGGTTTCTTCGGGCAGTTTTGCCAATCTGAAGCTCACAGCAGGTTGTACTGGCCTTTCGTTGCATTTCTTCATTGCTCGGCAGATTTTACCGATTTTATGAGGATTTTGAAAAATTGTCTGATTTCTCGTCTTTCACCAGAAAAATTGGTCAGAGAGCAGGCTTCTGCGAGAACTGACCTTGAATTGGCGGTAATATGAGAAGAAAGTATATAAGTCTGTTGTTAACTTCTCTACGCACTACAAATTCCTACAATTTTTCAATTTTATTTTATTTTAATGATATAGTATATCAATATTGAATGTTCATGTATATACTTGATGTGCATATATCAGTATTAGATTTGGATGAGCATATACTTAATACGGATTTTTTCTAGATTTAATCATCCTATAATATTCTCGTATGCAGAGAGTCTCTTCTGTAGTATTCAAACCAAAAACTGAGATCCAAGTTAATGGACTGCAGGAATTTTTGAAGTAACTTTTGATATCCTAAACTGCAGAATTCTAAGCTCAAGAAACTGACGGAGCAAATATATGTACTGGAAGAGAAATTGCAAATCGCATACAATGAAAATGCGAAGCTTAAAGTTATGCAGAAAGAAGATGAGAAGCTATGGAATGGACTTGAATCAAAGTTCTCATCAACAAAGATACTGTGTGATCAGCTCGTCGAAACCTTGCAGCAGCTGAATGGTCAAGTTCAGCAAGGTACATGTTCTTCATAAAAGGAATATCTCATGTTCATGATATATATACGTTCTGCTGTTCTATTGACAGTAGAATTCCACAGCTGAGAAAGATAAGGCATACTTTGAAGATAAACTGTCAACGACTTCAGTTACTCTCAGTGATTTGCATGAGAATATGAAGTCTATGTGCTCAAAGTTGGACTCTTCTGAACAGACAATTAGAGATCGTGAGTAACATAATATGTGCTGTTTCAGACTAGAGCTATGTTTATTTAGTTTAGTAATTCAGTTATTGCCTTTGTTGTGTCTTTTGTAATAGATTATTTAATTTCTTCTTATGTTATATATCAAGGCGAGAAGGAACTACTGGAACTTGGCTTTGAAAAGGGAAACCTAGAGACAGCCTTAGGAAATGTACAGAACAGAGTTGCTTGTCTGATAGAAGAGAAAGGTAATGCTAATTTGTCTGAACCTTTAAAAATCATTTGATAGTATATCTTGCAAAACTCGAATGCTTGTTACTATTGTATTCAAGGAGACTATGCTACAATATACTGCTTCAAATGCTTGAACTGTCAGGAGGATAAGTATTAATAAATTCTTCGTGAAGGTAGTATAGCTTTAATTTTTTATGTGGCCACTTTACATTATCCATAAAATAATAATTACTTTCAGTAACATTATTTCCTGTTATTCTGTTGGACACTTTCAGTCTTGCAAATTTATCAGATTGAAAATCCTCATAAAACTCTAGTTGCATCTCAACAGTTTAAAAGAAGGTTATGCTTGGTTGATAGGCCTTACCTTTGGAGATCAACTTGTTGACATGATTGAAACTTTAATTTTTGGTTTTGAGCTAGATAATCTGGTTAAAACTCCCAAACACATGAGTGAGTTTAATCATTGCTGTTTTAGTATTTTGCACAATCCTAAGTGAATTATGCAAAGTGGCTTAAAATTTCAAATCCAGAAAGTTAAACTATCACCTGAACTCAAAATATTACTGCACTGTTTTCCATGTTACAAGGATACATGTGATGAAAGATTGTTATCAGCTCATGTTTTCGAAGATACTGATGCATTCTGCATATTTTCTCATATCTGAACCTTTTACCCTTTCCTTTTTGCATTTATGTACATGAACTGGTTTTTCCTTGTTCTTTTTCTTGTAGGTTGTTCAAATAAATCTTTTCATATTCCAATTGGTAGAGTTTTCACTTATTTTTTTTTGTGTGATACAGACAGTGTGCTGAAAAAGTTGGAGAAAGATGGAGCAGCACACAGAACTGCTTTAGAAAATCTGACTACCAACATGGAAAAATTGCAACTTGAACTGAGAGTAAAAGAAGATGACGTGCTTGAACTGAGTTTCTCCAAGGAAAAATTGGAGAGAGAAAACAAGGACCTGTTATCTAGCAGAGATGATTTTTCTGACAGATTGCAACTTGCACTCCTGGAGGTCAAGAATCTAGAAGAATATGTGACTATGCTAGTTGAGAAGTTCAAAGAACTGGAGAGGAAAAGCCTGGAATTTTCAGAAAATTTCATTCAGTTAAATGCTTTATCTGATTCATGCTTGAAGTTGGCTCAGCTGGAGAAAGACCTTGTCTCTAAGTGTGCTCAAAGAAAGTTTGATCAGATAAATGACCAGTGTGCTAGTGCTGTATCTGAGAAAAATGCTTTGCAATTAGATAATCATGAACTGAAAAATAAAATTCTTGAGCTTCAGAAAGAGCAGGAATTTTCAATGGTACAGCACGCTGAAGAATGCCGCTTAGCAGAAGAGAAAATTCGGAAATTGGAGTCTGAAGCAGAAACTCTTGTTTCGAAGCAGAGTGAGATGCATGCTTCGATACTTAAATTGGAGGATAACCTTAGGGTTTCTTCAGAGAACTCTAGAATATCAGAAGAAAAAGTGGTATAAGCTCATCTACTGAATTTTGGTCTTTTGTGTAACTGAATGTGGCATAGGTTAAATTTTTTTCTTGCCATGCAGCAAGATTTATCAATGAAACTTTCCGAGTTAGAATTAAGCAGCAAAGGTCTTATAGATGGACTAAACACAGAAATCCTGAAGAAGCAAGAAGAAAGTGATGTTTTGCAGAAGGAGGTTGAGAAGCAAGAAGAAAATACACATTTACTTGAGGAAAGAGTGAAAGAGCTTGAGAACACGGTACAGGAAAAGGAGCAGCTTCTTTTGGAACTCAAGAAAAGAGAGGAACAGATTGGTAACCAGAAAGCAGAGGTATTCTTCAATTAGTTTATCTGATAAAAATTTTGTACAGCTGTCTCTTCGATGATCCATAACTACTGGTCTTCTGTTTTAAGGTTATGGCTTCCCTGGCTGACACAGAAAGTAAGCTTCAGGAGGCCAAAAAGGAATATAATCATATGTTAGAAAGCAAACATTTAGAACTATCAAAACATTTGAAAGAAATCTCTCAAAGAAATGATCAGGTCATCACTCTTTTCCTTCACTATTTAACTTCTAAAGGTTATGCATATCCTTGTTGGTTTATAGATACATGAAAATGACTATACGTTGGAATCTGATCAGGCTATTAATGATATACGGATGAAGTATGAGGTGGAGAAGCAGGAGACTGTTAATCTTGAGAAAGAAAAGGTTCACTTGGTTACTTTTCTGTTATGCGGTTTAGCATCTGTGATTCAGTTTTTTATAAAAAAAAATTTCTATCAATTTTCAGGCAGATAAAATAATCCAAGATGTGGAAAAAAGATGTGAGCAAAAAGTTGAGGAAATCAAAGAAGAATCTCGGCAACGTTTGCTGCAGGTGCAGGAAGAACATGCTGCAGCAGTAAGCACTCAGTCCTATTTAATTAAAGGTTTTCAAGTTTGTGAACCAATGATTCTAATACCATTAGTCCTCTATTTCACCACATTCTGTAACATAGCCGAAAATTACTTCTATGGTTATACATTTTACAAAGTTAAATTCATTATACCCACCATTTCTCTATATTGCTCTTCTTTGAGGCTGTGTTGTTTAATCGCTGTAGGTTTGTAAAGTATATTTAAATATATAATTCTCTTCTTTGTTAACTCTTTCACTAACCTTTAGTTATTTTAAGCACCCTTTTTTCCTACACTAGACTTTAAGCAAATAGCATGCTTGATCATGGGTGCTTTGTAAATTAAGAGCAATCTGTGACATAAGAAATTTTATTCAGTTTATGGCAAAACCTGCATTATGAACATTTTATTCCATGCTTTCATACACCATATTTTGGTTTTGTTTCTGCTATAATGCACAGAGCACAAATATGTGTCTTGTGCTGAGACATCTGTTGAATTTTCGCTACAGGTCAGCAACATTCACAAGGAACATGCTAAACGAGAAACGATCCTCACATCTAAGCATACTGAAGAACTAAGGCGCACTGAACTTCATGCCGAAGCTGAATTAAGAGAGGTATATCATCCATTAAATATCTTGCTTTATACTGCTACTTTGAGCAGTTGGTATCATTTATCTTAATAACTATTCCTAGCAGAAAACAAAAATGCTTAGGTCTGAGCATGAGGCTCAGTTAAGAGCTTTGAGATGCGAGCATGAAGATGAGTGCAAAAGACTGGAGGAGGAGTTGGATATTCAAAAGGAGAAGGTGAATTCTTTGATTCCATCTGTACTTTTACTACAACACTAATGATGTCCTTTATAAATTTAGGAAGAGAGGCAGAGAACTTTATTGCAGTTGCAGTGGAAAGTAATGGGTGACAATCCACAAGAGGACCAAGAAGTGACTTCTAAAAAGGTCTGCCTAATAACATTACTCCCCTCCACCCCTACAGTAATAGAAAGAGCTCCCTTTTACATAGCATGAATGCTTGATGGTAGAAATCAGACAACCTTATGATTTAGTAATTCCATTGAACATTGGGCTTAGGTCAGGCAGGAGCAAATTTCCCACAAATATAGTATGTGCTATCTTTTCTATACGGTCAATTGGTCGATTATGTCTGCTAATTTTGAGAATAACAGATTGTGATTACCACAACAAGTAACATGTCAGATCCAGGGCATCCCAATTGGATATTCTTGGACGACAGTTTCTCATTCCGAATCTGTAAAATCACAATTTTGATCAATCAATGCAAGTTTGAAGTTGAAAATTGTGTATAGTATAAGATACAGAAAAGTAATTTTGTATAATGACATTATCTGAGTTTACTTTTATTTCTTTCTTCTCTGTCCTGTTTTTGGTATATAATGGTTCTTATTAGTTCATATTTGTTGCATAAAGTTTCCACTATCTGAATGATATAAATAACTGATACTGTGTCTAACTATCACTTAATAGTTATTGTCAGAATATCTTGTGTAAGTTGCTACGAAATTCTACCTGCGATTGTTTCTGCCCCTTTGTTATGAGCTTATACTTGCATATAAACGAGATTATTTGATGAAGTGAATATTATGCAGAACTACTCCATAACTTCTAAGATGAGAAACAAAGAAAGCAACAAAAGAATTCAGCAGTCTCTTGATAGAGCAGAAGTTGATGAAAAGGTGTCTCCTAATACAAATTAACATTTGATTTGTCTTGTTTCACTGATATGAAAGTACTTGTGGAGTATTCACGTTCATTTGAAATTTATTTTTTGTTTCACTTCACCTCACAGGCAATCCAAACTCCCGTTTCAAACATGTTGAAAAAGGCCGAGAATGTGAATAATCTGCCTAAACATAGTAAGAAGGTGAGGATTTTACTACAAGTTACTTTTAGATTTGCTGATAAATGGGTGAACTATTGACATTTGCTCTTATCTTTTTCTGTGCACATGAGTTTTTCAATCACTATATCTTCAGGAATAACAAGATAAAAGAAAACACTTACTTTTGATGGAACTTATTATGCTAACATATCTGTAATGCTTGCACCTCGCAATTAGCAGGTGACTCACCATGAATATGAAATCGAAACATCAAATGGTAGAACAATTACAAAGCGAAGAAAGACTAAAAGTACAGTCATGTTTGGGGTCAGTAATTATTCAATCATTCAATGTTAATCAGTTCTGATGTTGCTTTAGATAAGAAGACAGTTATGACTGAAGTCTTCACTTTGCTGTACAGCAGGATACAAGGAAGCAAAGGAAGAAAGACACACCAACGGCAAAGACTCCCAAAAATGTTATCCAGGCAAGTGTCTACTAACCAGTTGTTCGTAAACCTGTTTGCATTTTCCCTTCGCATATTGTATCCTTTTAAATTCTGTTAGTTATTGTTCTTGATTTCAACCAAGTTCATGGATAACAAAAAATGTGGTGTGGGAAATAGATACGAATTGGCAGTTGTTGATCCACCTGATATTTATCTACTGTGTACATCTATGATCAAGCAATATGAAAACCATATTTGCCTGCATTTTTCAACTTATACTCACGAAGTCTTCCCTAAAACACACAAAAAAAGATCATGTCTGGAATTATGTTGGCATGTTGTTAATACTAGTTTTTAATATGATCTAGAGAGGCAAAGAAGGAATCCCTCCAAAACCTTCCAACATAGGCGATTTGTTCACTGAAGGATCTTTGAATCCTTACGTAGACGACCCCTACGCATTTGATTAAAGGTATTCCATTTTCTCCGTTCAATTTTCTTGAAATACATGTTTACGTAACTATTGCTGGACTATAGCACTTGGCATTTATCACCTTTCTTGCACTGTAACTATTCTTGAAAATCTTAAACAACTATGAAAAAAAATTCCTGTTCGGCTTCTCTAATGCAGTTTCTCTTCTCACAGCCTGATCTGGAAGTAATTTCTACTGCAAATGAACACGAATATCAGCTGCACTGCACACAGTCATGCATGAAACTAAAACTCAAACAGACTCACTATCCCAAACATTAATCATGTACATAAAATTTTACTGTATGATTCTGTCTCATTAAGTGCCATAAATTCTTCTTGACCTCATTCGTGCCAGCATTTCAGTCGTCTGTTTGTTGCACGCGTGGTGTGTTTATATAACTGTAGTTGCACGACTAACATAAAACCTTTTATGTTGAAATCAATTGTGCATTCTGTTCGTCGCCTCCTCTGTCTTTTGTGCATGCTTTAGTAATATGGACCTTTTGGGTAGATATATATTCATGATTCATGAAAGTAGACCGTGACTACGTTTTAGAGATTATTTCAGCTATTTGTCTCAATCAATATCAAGCTTGCAGATTCAGAGCCTTTTTCACTCTCCAAATCCTTTTTAGATCCTAGTGCTTGCTTTAGTAAATATTTGGCAATATCCAATTTTTAATGGACTTATATGAAACATATATATGGTAGATTTACACATCATAAACAATGGAAACCATTAAAAAAGCTTATATAAATGGGAAAAACATAAAGTAAGTATCAAAATACGTGACTATCTTTAAATTGAAGTGACTTTTATTCCTCTAATAATTAAGTTCCGAATCCACTCCCCATATTCTGTTAATTGTTCTGAGTTCTTTGTATCTAACAAACTGGAATCAACATCTAATTAAATTTTGATAATAAAAGTACAAGATTTTATTCCATAACATATGGGCTTTAATATGATTTTGAGGCATAAGGAATCAAACCAGCTTTTTAATTCAAAGTTCCATTAATTATGATGTAATTAGTGCTTTTCTTGTTCTTAGCAATGCTCTTAGTTCTAGATATTCTAATTAAGCTTGTGTCCCACTACCTTTTTTAACTATTCAACCAAATTATGACATTATATAATTTTTCGAAAG
The DNA here is from genome assembly GCF_023119035.1 of Salvia hispanica. Lineage (NCBI taxonomy): Eukaryota > Viridiplantae > Streptophyta > Magnoliopsida > Lamiales > Lamiaceae > Salvia > Salvia hispanica. Next base: position 50,481,966 of record NC_062968.1, read on the forward strand.
TTAGAAGACAATCTTAAAATATGAGATATTAATTAGAAGCACAGTAAGTACGACTTTGGAGTACATGTAATTAAATGCTATCGAATTTGACATCGGTCACATGGATTAACTGTGCAGTTTCACTCGTCATTCAGATTAAATAAACCCAAATTAACCTTATGTTTAAAATGAACCTTTTGAGTTCAAAATGAACTTAATTTTCAATTGCTAAGAATATTAGCTCATTTATATGTAATCACAAAAGTATCTAAGAGTGGTTTGGTAAAAAAACTATTAGTACATATTTGCAGGTTTATCATAGCTTTTTGAACTCACAAATGTGAGGTACAAAAAGATGGAGATATGAATATTATGAGAGACTACCCCAAAAGTTGTATTTCCTAGTTATCCGGATGTCCTACATTAGGCCATAAGACATTGCAATTAATAAGCTCATAATTAAATAAATTTGTCTTTGGCTGTGACAGTTAATTTAAGATAGTCTATTGATTAAAGAAATCAGAGATTCCTTCCACAACAGTCTCTATTTAATTATTTACACATGCTCTCTTTGTCAGTTAGTATATGATGTCTCCCTCAGTGTCCCCCTTCCCCATCCTTTATATTATTGTAGTTCTCTTTTTCCTTTTACAGAAAATAAAGGTAGAGTATTTATTCAGTGAATATACATAAATAATGGCATGGACTTATGCATAAACATATGAAGGAACAAAAATTAATCATGGATAAAAGTTACTCCTTCAAAAGACCACACCAAGAATTGTTGCAAACCTATTTTAGCAAGTAGGAGTATTAGTTACTAGGAAGTTAACATTCCATAAAAAATAAAAAATAAAATTAAAACTAAACAAACCAAGAGGTGAGCCAAATACACAATAATTTAAGGTGATGAATACATATTTTCCGAAATTCAGAAGTCATATTTCAGCTTAGTTAATTGCATATCCTCTTTTACCAATCACACGATGCTGAAGCTTCTGTTATTGTATCATCCATGCACGCCACATGTATTGAATGACATCATATTTTTACACATCATTTAGTAAACCTTAATAAAACCACATGAATAATTCAACTTTGCAGTTTTGGACATTTTATTCCACTTTTCCAAAATTTCCAAAGTTAGCACTTGAGCTTAATAATCTTTAACCGGATTCTAAAATTTTAAATATTCTCGATGTCAGCACATATTCAAACTACGCTCTAATATATTCTCTACAAGATCTTTTAAAATTAATTAACTTAGTAAACATTTCCCAACAATTCCTGGTACAGAATTGTACACATAAAAAACCAATGCACTATGCAAAAACACACACACACACAAACAACACAGAGAGAAGAGAAGATAGCACCAACTCCTCATCTCCCTCATTTACCCTTCCACCCTCTGTAAAAGTGCATGTTTGTACTCACTTTCTTGAATCTTCTCACACATAAAAAACACACAAATTAAAACCCCACACCAAGAACTTCCCAAAACCCCTCCTACAATGGCCAAAAGCAGAAACCCCAGAAACCCAAAACCAAAAAAACACCAAGAAAAACCCCATTCATGGGCAGCTGTTCGAAGCCTCTTCACCTGCAAGTACCTCCAGGTACAACACCACCAGCACCTGGTACACCTCCAACAACAACCTCAAGACACCCCCAAATCCAAGAAACACCCCAAACAACAAGACACAACATCATCAACAACAACAACAGACGAAACAAACAAGAAGCAATGCAAGAAGAAGCTGAAATGCTCAGGCTCCCTCTGCAGCATGCAGAAGCCAGAGATACTCATCTCTTCATCTCCCAACAAGAAGAGGGCCGCCGCCCATCTCTCCTCCTCAGAGAGCAGTGATGCCTCAATCACCAGCAGATCAATGAAAGCCACTACCACCATTAACTCCTCTTCATCCTCGTCCTCTTCCTTCCTCACAGCCCCCTCGGCCTCCCCCTCCGTCTCCGGATCCTTCAGGAGCATGCCGTTTAGGAAGCTCTCCGGCTGCTACGAGTGCCGGATGGTGGTCGATCCCGTTCTCGGCATGACAAGAGATCCTTCCTTGAGGAATACCATCTCTTCTTGCCCACAATGTGGCCAGGTTTTCATGAAACCTGAGAATTTGGAGTTGCATCAAGCTGTTAGGCATGCTGGTAATTTTACCTTTTTTTTTATTTTTATTATAGTTATAATAATTATAGTCATGTAAATTACTAAAATACAAAATAGTAGCCAAAATTTATGTACTATAAAGGAGTAATAGTCCAAAAATGGATGATAATTGATATGATTGATATCTACATGCATCTAATTTTATTTTGCTTTATGGAATTAGCTTAGAATGACTCATTAATTCTCTTGTATTTTTTGAGTTGAGTTTGGTTTTAAATTTTGTGAAGATTTTCAAATTTTAATTTTGGAGTCAAAGTAGTTTCTTCAATTTATGTGGTGTGAGTATTTCAATGCCTAGTAGTTCTTCACAATGTGTTTAATAAGTACAGATTGGAATTTCCCAAATGCTTATTCAAAATTGGTCCTTTTTTCCATGCTTATTTTATTACTCCATATTACTACTCTAACATATTTTATGCTTATATAATTGACATAATATTATTGTAAAAATAAAACAGAATTGTGATTGGGTTGTTGTCTCCTAAGTAGTCTTCGAAGATAGGGTCATAATTCCACAATTTCTCATCCGTTTCACTCTTCCCAAAATTTCATTAATGATGCTATATATGTGCGTGTATGATGATGGGCTTATCAAGAAATGGCACAAAATTATAGAAAATTCTAATTTTTAAATTTATGACATGGAATTAAAAATATGAATTGAACAGTGTGTGAACTGGGAGCTGAAGACACAAGCAAGAACATAGTGGAGATTATATTCCAATCAAGCTGGCTGAAGAAGAATATCCCAGTTTGCAAGATTGATCGCATATTAAAAGTCCAAAATACCCCCAAGACCATATCCAAATTTGAAGAGTATAGAGACACCATCAAGGCCAAATCCGCCCGCCTCCCCAAGAAGCACCCGCGCTGCGCAGCCGATGGCAACGAGCTCCTCCGCTTCCACTGCACCGCTCTGATGTGCTCTCTCGGCCTCAACGGCTCATCCAATTTGTGCAACTCCATCCCCTCCTGCGCCGTCTGCAGCATCATCAAAAATGGCTTTAAGGTCACCTCACAAGTCTCTTCAAAAGGTATTTATTTATTTATTACTGACGAAATAGCGACGAAATGTTATACTAGTAATTATTAGCGACAATTTTTTACCGTCGTTTTTTTTTTAATTTTTTTTTTTGATAGGTATATTAACAACTGCGACTAGCGGAAAGGCGCATGACAGCTGTTGCGTGGCTGCGGATGAGGGGAAGAGGGCTATGTTGGTTTGCCGAGTGATTGCCGGCCGGATAAAGAAGAATCCGGAGGGGAATGTGGAGGACTATGATTCCGTAGCCGGAGCCGTTGGAGTTTATTCGAATTTGGATGAGTTGTATGTTTTTAATCCAAAGGCTATATTGCCATGTTTTGTTGTAATCTATAGAGGTTTTTAATATATGATGGATCTTAGAGCATTTAGCTCAATTTTCTATCTATTGTTGGATTTTATTGTACATATTTAATGTTTTGTAATTTCGAATTGTTGGCTTAGTGCCAAGTTTTTCCATATTTTGTTTATTGTATTTCTTATTCTCATTTTTTCATCCCAACTATATAGAACAAAAAATTACTTTAATTTGCATCTTATTAATGGCTAAAATAGATTTAATTTTTGGGTTATGAACGCGGAGAGAATTTAATAAAAGACATTAGTATATGTATAACAGTTGGAAGCTTTTTTTTATAAATCACTGGGAATTAAAGAATTTGTTAGTTTAATAAAAGCGAAACCAATAAATATGAAGTGTTACATTGATGATGGGAACTGAAAAAGTTAAAGATAATAAAAAGAGCAACATGAAAATGTGAAGTTTTTATTTGGGGTGGGCAAGTCTGCTTTATACAACGGTACATTTGTCTTCACATATTAAGATTCCATCATCATCCAACTTACAATTCTTTAATACACAGTTAAAGATGTTAACTAAACGTTTCTTATCTCGATCAGCTTTTATTTATTCTACGAAGATATTTAAATCATGATCTTCATCAAAGATTGATTCAGTTATTTTTATATTTTTGAACCTATCTAGTTTGCTGGAAGAATACAAGTTACTGTCATAAAATTATTGTAACTGGAAAAGCGTAGATGCTCAAATTAAATTAACTTGTTTGAACGTTGCCTATTTTACAATAGTGTATTTTAATTATGAATAATTATCAAATAAAGCATTGAAGACGACCTTATGGTTCGTCTCACACTTTAAAATTCTGAATCATAACACACAATAATGTAATAATCAATTTTAAACACGTCACCCACTACATAAATATGCATGTATCACCTTAAGGCCCATGACATTTTCATAGGTTTATGAAAATTACAACTTCGTGCATTATAATTTAATTTTTGAAAAATGTGCAACAAATCAAAATTTGATCATCTTTAGTAGTAATTTATTTAATAATTTACCCGTTTAATTAAATGTTAATTAAGCGCAAAGTGAGGTACGTACCACTGCCCATTTTTCGTGTACAATATACCTATGATTTATGAACATTCTCTGAAAGTCTGAAACTGTTTATGCTTTTTGCTGTTTGTTTTTTAGCCTGAACCATTATATGTTAATGGTCGCGCATGAATTTCTTTTTCTGTTTAGTTTCAATCGATCCTACTTCCCTCTAACTAAAGATTTTATTTTATTTTTTATTTTGAATTTTGACTATTGTTTTGTACTACTCATTGGCTCATCATTTCTGCATTATGGCCATGTTTGGTTAAAGTCAAGCACCAAATTATGGGCTTCAATTCTTGTTTATTACCACTATTGTAACATTAAATAATGTTCAAACTTCAAACTCAAAACAAACAGATAAAAACAAATTAACTACTTGGGTTTGGGCACCTATGCGCCGTGGACATTTCCACTCTTCTCGATTTATTAATTAATTCAACTCTCCCATCATCTCTAATCAAATAAACATATTTTACTTCCAATTATTTTTATTGTTTGAATTGACATTACATATATTTCAGTCTTGGTACCTTATTTGAGATACAACTGACCTTTAGAAGTAAGAAGTAGGAGCAAAAAAGATTTTAGATATGGGTTTTATTTTTGTAGTCAAATCGATATATACATACTTATTTTCTTTTACTTCTTATTTTTCATTTTGACATGTTCTTTTTTAGCAGCAATGTTTCTTCGTTTCATTCTCTAATTCATCGAATCATGCAATTACCCCCGACAACTTGTCTTCATCAACGCCAGTTTAGGAGTAAGCGCTAAAGATATTTTCAAACAATTTCGACAAAATTAACAATAGAGAAAAAAGGAAAAAAGGTGCATAGTAGAGACTTAAGCCCCTTCATCCTTAATCCGTACACAGGACATATGTATAGTTCTTTCAAAAAAACCATACATTGAAAATCGATTGTTTTATCAGTGAGGTTTAAAATTCACACCTCCCCCTCGACATTTTCCGAATAAAAAAAAAGTGGATACATACATTTCTACTAGAAAATGTTTCACATACACACACCTTGTGAAGCATCATTTTGGACATAGAGATATGAGTACCAAGATAAGGTTGCAAGGTTGTAATGATATTATCTCAAACAAAAAGAGGTTGTAATGATATTTGGTTATAGCATGAGTTCGAAAAGTGTGACATGAGGGGACCCTCAAATTGAATGATATATCACACTCACCATCATACTATATTATGTCAAGTCAATTCCCTTTTTCCTTTTAGATAGCTCATAGCTATCTAACACTTTTGTCCAAGTTAAGTTTTATATAATTCGATGTGTGATGGAAATAATTCGAATTCTATGTCACTTATTGTTTGATTTGACTTTGTAATGATTTTTCATAATATGCACGATCTCAATAAATCGAGAATTGGAATAAAAAATTTGGAAAGTTAAAGCAATTGCTTTTGCATTAAACTTATATCTTTCACTAGGAAGACTATTAATAGTAGACGAAAAAAATGTGTTAGATATATGTATTTTTAATTGAGCTCTGATGGGCCTGAAAATATATGTTCGTTTAACAAAACAATATGCATTTTTACACTGGGCCCTTTCTTTTAACAATGTGTTTAATTTGGGCCTCTAGTAAGCGACACTATCACCTAAATTAAAGGGTAATCTATAAGTTATAGCCCAGCCCAATTGACATGTCTATATCCTCTTATTCAGATAATAAAATTAAATTGTTAATAGATCGACACTTTTATCCCTATCGTCTCCAAAGTTTCAATTTCATCACTTCAACTCCCAAGAAAAAAAGGTTTGTGCTCAACCAAAATATCTGTATTGGCCACGATATATTTGAGATGAAAAAATAATCACACTTTCGCAAAATCCTGAAAACCACAATTTAACTCAGGGTCATTTGGTACACTGAAATTATATTAAAATTGAATTGAAATTGAAATTATATATATAAAATTGAATTCGAATGAATTGAATTCGAATGAATTGAATTCGATCCTATTATACCCTTTCGTTTGGTAAAATGAAGTACTCCCCAGTTCCATTAAATGTGATACTTTTTTTTCACGTGTTTTGAAAAAATATATAAATACACTAGTTAATTAAAGTTGACAGTATGTAAAATAAGAGAGAGAATAATGCAGACTAGACTCGCTTGTACATTATTCTCTCACTTTTACAATTTCTACACTTTAATTAATTATTATTATCCCATTCCCAAAATACGTGCGAAAAAAAATGTGTCACTTATAGTGCGACAAATAGAGAAATTAATATAAATTAAATTTTAAAAAAATTTGTGCACCCACACAATACATGCATTGCACACACCCAATACATGCACACACAATACACGTACGCAGATAATTTCGCTTGGATGTGTTTAACTCTAATCAAGATTGGGTACAAAAAAATCATAGTACAACCGATTTTTTTTTTTTATACATTTGGCTAATTAATGTGAACACGCCCATCTAAGGCCACTGTTTTGATCCGATTATCACCCTTTAATTAATACATATAATTGTGTCACGGTCGTTGAGTCTTTGTGTGATACGGTCCAATACAATAATACAAAATGTTTTTGTTGGTATTAGTCCTAAGCTCTTGGTATCCATCATTAATATTACAAATTAAATATCCAAATCAATAGTGGATGCTCGTGGAAAACAAATTAAGATTATCAAATTTCGATTACCACTAATTAACAAGTTAGTGTTCAATCTTCGTTGTGATGTTTGGGACTTTATTATATGAAAATAATTGAATTAAAGATGTGGAAATGATTTTGTTTTGTTTCGTAAAATGGATCCTTCAAAATTTTCAACGATACAATTATTAACGATCGGAGGCAGACAGATGCATTAATATTTATAGTAAAAACAACGAGAAGAAAACGACATTTATAACTTAACTCCAACATGTAAATAAATTTATAGTAAAAACAACGAGAAGAAAACAATACTCTATGATCAACTGTTAGCTAAGAATGCGATCCATATTCTTGTCATTCTATTTGCCGCTCATTTTCTTCTCACCTAATCTATTCATATAAATCCATCTTTGGTCAACCCAATGATATTACCCAGAATTTTAATTTAACACAAGAAAGAAGATATTGCAACATGAGAAACACCTCCAATTTCACAACATTTATGTAACTGAGAAATTTAAGATTCAAACACCACCATTAAAAAGCAGACCTAAAGTAGCGAAGTTCCTTGTCATGTAAGTTCCGATCCACGCAAAAGGCATAAAGGACTATCTAGGCACTATCTCAGTGAAATAGACATATATATGTATTGGTGCACACACACATATATATACAACACAACCAAAAAAAAAAAAAGTGAAAAAAAAGGGAAGAAAATATTAGCAGTGCGACCAGCCAGCAAGGCTCTCAGCCAACAGCATCTTATCAATGGAAACTCTCTCCCCAAACCGATACGAAAACCTAACCGCCCCCTGCGAATTAGCGCTCCCGATCTGCACCGGCAAGGTGAGGACGGCGCTCCCACCGCCGGCCTCCGCGATGTCGAAGAGCTCCTTGAGCGAGGTGTGGACCTCTCCGATGTAGCGGTCGCAGGCGAGGCGCCTCCAGCTGAAGAGCTTCACAACAAGCATGGTGCCGAAGTGTTGTACCTGCTGCTCGTTCAGGTTGTACCTCGCCGTGAAGTTCCACGCCGGATTGGAGCCGCCGTGCCAGTCCGTCGGCGACCGCCTCTGGACCTCCGTGGCGCCGCAGATGGAGACCGTGGCGTAGACCTTCATCCGAAGCAGCCACGTCAGCCTCTCGAGGTTGTTGGCGGAGATTAGGGTTATCTCGAATGTCCGGCATTCCATTTTCGATTTTTTTTTTTGGAAAATAATTGAGGGTTTCTCAGTTTATATATAGGAGGAGGTGAAGTAAATTAAATGTGGCTAGTTGTATGTGATGATCAAAGAGGAAAGCACGCCGAGGGGAGAAGTGTGATGATCTTGGTATTTATTTTTGGTGTTTATATAGGAAGAATAAGAGAGATAAATACTACTTACTCCCTTCGTCCCATAATAAGAGTAACATTTTTTCATTTTAGTCTGGTCCCATAATAACAGTCACACTTCACTTTTATCATGAATGGTATGTAGGTACGTTCCACATTCCACTAACTCACTTCACTCACATTTTATTATAAAATCAATATAAAGTGGACCTCATATTCATTCAATTTTTCTAACCCACTATTCTTTACATTTCTTATAATCATGCCCACACAAAACGTGACTTCTAATGTGGGACGTAGGGAGTATGTAAAATAACTTAGGGTTTATGATATGCCCGCGATATTAAAATTCAGTTGAAAAAACCACGACGTTAGGATATGTATGCAATTATTTCATGGTGAATTTCTTTGCCAAAATTTTATCAACCGGAAAATGATACGTGGACGTTTACCACCCATTCATTAAATGATGTGTTATAATCACACATAAAACGCCGTCTTTTAGTTGGAAAACACTGACAATATACTCCAACCGTCCAACTCTAAGTGACACATTTTCCTTTTGGGTTGTCCCACTCTAAATAATACTCCCCCCATCCACAAAAAATAGAGCAATTGGTGCATGACACGAGTTTTAATATAGAATTGGTAAAGTAAGAGAGAAGGGAATAAAGTAAGAGAGAAGGGGAAAAAGTAAGTGACAAGTAGTAGTGGAATGATGTGTGTGGTTATTATTTGTTGAAAACTTTCCATAAATGAATGTGCTCTATTTTTTGTGGACGACCAAAAATGGTAAATGTGCTCTATTTTTTGTGGACGGATGGAGTAGTACATTTCTAAATATGGAAACATCAATATCTCTATTTTTTCCTCTGTTTTACTTTATTTTTTCCTCTGTTTTACTTTATTCTTTCCACTTTACTAACAAAACAACATTACATAAAATTCCGTGTAGAATTAGAATTGCTCCACTTAAAGTGAGACTAGTGTTTTAAAAATCGGACCGGACCGGCCGGCTAGTCCGGTTCGGCCTTGAACCGTCGGAATCTGCCGGTCGGACTGGTTGAACCGAAAACCGGGAACCGGTTTTTATGTTTAAAAGCTTGTTTAAAATATGAGACTAGGGGAGATTGAACCCTAGACCTCTAGGTAAGAAACCAACACCTCTACCACTCACATAGTCTTGAACGAAATATTATGAACATTAATTATTGTTATATATTAACTCTATAATTTTTTGTCCACACAAATTAATAATTTGTGTTTAGTTTTATACTTTAAAATAATTTTTAATTATGATATGTTTAATTTTAATTATAAACCACTAAATTTTATTTTTATTGACGTAATATGGAGTATATATTATTAATATAGTTTATTACTCCATATTTACTAATAATTCAAGTTTAATTTTATGTAATAACTAATAATACTATTATAGTATATATTTATCCAAATTAACTAAAAATTGATGTTTAGTTTTATATATTGTCTATTTATTATATGTAAAATATGTATTTTTTTGCTACATTAATTAAAAATTTATATATTTAATAAATATTTAAATTTTACCGTTCACTTACTTTAAATACTCTTAATATTTAATTTACTTAAAAGGTTTATATGTTTTTGGTAAATGTTAATATTAATTGTAATATATTACTCACTAAATTTAATATATTTTGTAATAGCATATTTAATTTTATATTTGCAAGGTAAAACGGTTCGACCAGTGATTGAACCGGTCGGACCGGTTGAATCGTGAACCAGTAGCCTCACCGGTTCACCGGCCGATCCGATTTTAAAACATTGGGTGAGACGGATTGAGTATTACACATCAATGACATGATTTATTCGCCAATGAAAATATTTGGAAACTAAGAATCATACGTGGATGTCACAACTAATTGGTTAAATAATAATTCCTCCGTCCTTAAAGAATATGCATTTTTAGTTCGGCACGAGTTTTAATGTAAAATTGATAAAGTAAGAGAGATATAGAGAGAAAAAGTAATTAAAATATTGTTAGTGAAGAATTAGTCCCACCTCATTAGAAATTTTTTTTTTCCCAAAATTAAAAAGTGCATATTATTATGGAACGAAATTAAAAGAAAAAAGAATATATATTTTTATTGATTATACATAAAATATCATCGTTGTTTAGTTGAAACACACTAGCTATATAGATATAGACGACATGATTATTTTGCCATGTCGTTGGGAATCTCTCCGATGAAAAAAATAAAAGACATGATTTTTTGGCCATGAAATTTTTTAAAAATCAATTGAAAAAAAATATGAAGTTTGGATGTATAAACAATTATTTTCCACCATAAAATCTTAAGAAATAATGTATCAGTCGAAAAACTCAATATCATTAGTGAACTAAACAATACTACTATATTCTATTCATACAACAAACATCGTGGTTTTGTAATTTTTCAACCAATGATTTAATTAATATAGGTGTCTTGATGATGACGTAGGCATGCGTGACATAAGCAAGGAAGTTCGATGGCAATTTCTTTGTGGGCTAGAGGTAGCATAAATACCAAAATTAGTTATTTAAACCCGTAGTTTTGTGGAAATTTCTTTTGTGGGTCAGTGTAAGTACAAATTACCAATTTCAATTTGTAAAGTGGTCTAGTTAATCTACGAGACAATTTTGCATAATTTAAGTAGATCTTTGTAACTGATTTTTTTTTTCCAATCCGGGAATTAGGTATCTTATGTGAGCCTATATATATTAGTACAAAATTTACTACGACTTATTTCAATAGAAAAATAAAATAAAGCGCATCGCTAATTTGTCAAAGAATATAAACTATCGATTAACTTGTGGTGGGGGAAAGTTAGAGCTGTTAGACGTCGGTATCGTGCATAAAATATTTCCGTTAATTACCTTGCATATATCTATACACGCATGTAAGTTTATTTATTAATCAAATTTGTACTAGCTTTCTTTGACTTTTTGATCTTAATATAGTTTGTGAGTTAATTTACGTCTTGGGTCGTTACTGCATTGATGCAAGGAAGCTAAACTCAAACACGACGCAATAAGAAAACACTTCATACGAATGCGAACATGAAACAACTTATTCAATCAGTCACAAATACAACACATACATAATAGCAATACTATTTCATTCGTGCCTAACACAACATATTATGTAAACATGATAAAACATGAACATAAAAAGACTTGATAATAAATAGTAATTCACTAATTTCTTAGGTGTTCATGTCATGTTCAAAATTAGCAATCGCCTATATATATTAGGAATAGTATCATGTTCAAAATTATGTCAACACATTGGAAATGTAACCAACTGTTATCACCCGAACAGGCATATTTATGTGAGGACCAGGTCCGCTCTTAATTCAACGCACTTATATGAAGTCGTCTCATATTGGAGTATTTTAATATCTTGTGAACTGAATATTACTATTATTATTAATCTTATCGATATGGTTTTGTTCACATAGTATCGATAAAGTTAATAAATAAATACATACAAGATTATTTAAGATTCAATTCTAAATTGTAAGGGACCACTTTTTTATTTGCTGTGAGACGAGTTAAGATTCAGATCTAAATCTGTATTCTATTTCTAACTACATTTGTAAGGGTACAAGAAAATTGCAAATATATATGTAATACAAAAAAACTGAATTTGGATTCGAATTTTAACTCGTCATTTTTGTTTCCCATGCACAAAACTCCAATTTCCAAAAATAATATAGTAAATATCGATGATAAATAAAACTTTTTGGATGTAGAATAGACGAGTATATAGAGATGTGATCAAATAAAAACTCTAAATATTGTACAAACTCAAAACTATGATCTGGACCATTGGAAAATGTCAATAGATTAAAAAAAAACATCAACAGGAAAAAATGTCAACAGAATTTCAACGGTAGTCAATTATTGATGTTGTGTTGATATTGTGTTGATACTGTGTTGACATTAAAATTTTGAAATTTTACACTGTTTTGATATTATATTGAAACTGTGTTGAAGCTGTGTTGATGAATTTTGAGTTTGTACATTATATAAGTTTGCATTTTATCACTACCACGAGTATATATATGTAGTAACCGACATAATTAACTAGGTAATTTTTCAATTTATTTACACACAATTTTCCCTTTCGTCTTCTATTCACACCATCATTATACTTAATTAAATGTTGACTTTAATATTTGACTACACATTTTGTCATTATATGCTGACCAATTATGAAGTCTTTGATTTTAATTAAACAAATAGAAATGCCAACTTGCCAAGTATGACCAACTAATTAGGTGGTGAGCTTTCATGGAAACTCTACTTTAATGTCGACAAGCCCTTTAATTAACATGCCTGTTTTATTTGTTTTTTTTTTTTTTAAATTCTCTCTTTCAAAAATGAGTAATACAACTAGTCACTCACCAAATAATAACCATCGTGAAAATAAAAAAAAAATCTAGGAGTTTCTTCTTTGGTATGAGGAGTTGACGACCATCAAGAAGTTGGAAACTAAAAGTTCATTTCGAGATTTGCAAACACACATTAGACCTATTATTGCTTGTACTTATTCTCCGTATAGTCTTTATACATGATGAGTTTCGGTATAGAAAATTCATGAGCAGTTACAAGCATCATATCCCACCATTGCGAATGCTAACAGTAAAATCATAGTGTGGACGACGCCTTTCAGTTACCATTGTTGCATATATCCTCTGCAGAGCAGCCGCTGTTTCAATCATGTTGATTCTTTCGTGAGGTGAAACGGCTAAACATTTCATTGCCAACTCAAAAATTGACAACACGCATTTCTCCTTATCACTGAAATCTTGATCTTCTATTGATAGCAAAGTGGGTGCAATAATCTCAGTTACCGCCTTTTCTTGTAACGCATCACTCACCCACTCTTTTAACTTCATTTCCCCATCAAACATATCATTTGTTGGCTTCTTTCCTGTAAAAATCTCGAGCAACATTATCCCGAAACTGTAGACATCTCCATTTGTGGACACTTTCCCTTCCATTCCCAATTCTAATTTCATCACATGCTTAATTAGGATCAAATAAAACACTTACATTTAAAAAGAACTACTATGACAATATTGAAGTTGGAAAGTTTAGCATTATGCATCACCTGGCGCTGTATAACCGATGGTCGCCAATGTTTGTGTTTGGACGTAAGCTTCCCCGCAGTCAAAGAGCTTCGCAATGCCAAAATCACTAAGATGAGCGACCATATCTTGATCGAGCAAAACATTGCTTGGCTTCACATCACAATGAACAATTGGAAATGTATAGCCATGGTGAAGATATTCCAAGGCTGCTGCAATATCTACTACTATCTTCAGTCTCTGTATAAGATCTAGACAATATATGTGGGAATATAACAACTTATCCAAGCTCCCATTAGGCATGTATGTGAGAACCAAAGCTTTAAACTCAGGTTTACTACAACACCCAATAACTCGAACTATGTTTCTGTGTCGAATGCTCCCCAATGTCTCTGTTTCAGTATCAAAGCTTCTTTCAGCTCCTTGTAAATCCAAGTTGAAAACTTTCACAGCAACTTTTAATCCATCACAAAGTGTTGCTTCAAATACCGAGCCAAAACTTCCTCTCCCAAGAAGGTTGCTCTCACTAAAACAACTTGTTCCTCGCTCTAGTTCTAGGTAAGAAACTCTTCTATATTCAACCACCGGTGAAACATCATTGGGAAGTGCTGATTTCTTCAGTTTACTTTTATTTATAAGCACCAGCATGAGAATCACTAAAATCACAACTAAAATCACTAAAGGCCCCAAGAATTTCGTGAAGCTTCTTGATCTGTGATGGTTTTCTTCGCAGGGTGGTACTTCAAATCTTATCGGACTACAGAGAGCAAGGTTGTGGGAAAATGACTCATCACTGAAGTTACCAAAACGCCCCCCAACTGGAATTTCCCCGACCAAATTGTTGTGAGAAACATCTATATACCCAAGAAACGGGAGATTCTCTAAGGACTTGGGTATAGATCCCGAAAGATTATTGTGAGATAAATCCAATTCTATCAAACCTCTAACATTTCCCAAGGATTCAGGGATAGGTCCTTCCAACAAATTATTTGATAAGTAAAGAGTTTCTAATGACTGGCAACCATCTAATAAGCTGGGAATATCACCTGAAAATTGATTAAAGGACAAGTCCAGAGTATTGATTGCTGTCAAACTTGTGAGTTGAGATGATAATTGACCTTTAAAATAATTTGAGGACAAGTTTAACACCAAGATGTTTGTGAGAGTCCAGAAGCTGGGAGGGATGGTGGAATTCAATTGGTTGGATCCTAGGTATATCAATCTCAAGGATTTAACATCACCCAAACATTCAGGTAGTGGACCTACTAGCATGTTACCAAAAAGGAGCAACTCCCCCAATGCATTCATTCGGCAAACATCGTTAGGGATACACCCTACCAACTGATTCCCATAAAAATGCATTCTTTGTAGTTCCTTCATATCCCCAATTGTTGGTGGAATAGGTCCACTCAATTGATTCATACCCAAATCTATAGTTAGTAAACTGCTCAAATTTCCAATTTCAGAAGGAATGACACCCATGATATTGTTATTTCCTACCCAAATATTTACAAGGGAAGATGAAAAATTGCCAATTGAAGAAGGTAGGATACCACCCAGTGAGTTGTATGATAGGACTAAGTACTTCAAATATCGACAATTAGTTAAAGTAGAGAGAAATGTCAACTCTTGTGTTGGAGAATTTTCTGCACTCAAACTATTCCTTCCGAGAAATAGTTTTTCAAGTTTGGAAAGCGAATGACACATGCCCGAAGGAAGTGAACCTGAAAACATATTGAATATGCTTAAACTAACATGAAACTATATATGGAAGCACATTCGACATGCAAAACACGTTATGTGTTGCGCCTCAATGTTTGATAGATCGTACAGCGTTTGGATACAATTACCTGATAAGTTATTGTTGCTCAAGATTATGAACTTCAAAGATGATATGTTGAAAATGGATGGTGGAATATTTCCGGTTAGAGAGGCACCCTCAAGGTCTAATGTGACTAGTCTCGAAAGATTTCCTATTTCTGCCGGAACTCCACCTGAAATCATGTTAATTATGTTATGTACATGCATGTGAACGAGATTCCACAACCTATTATCCCAGTAATTATATGCAACTTGTAATTTGAAAGTGGTGAATATTTTATACTCCTACTACTTGATAGGATAGAAAAGAAGCGTTATACGAAGGAATTGCTTTTGTGATGCGTAAATAACAATCAATTTGACTATCGCTAAATAATAAACTATAAACTTTGCATGTTTTTATAAAACTATAAAATCATATGTACTGATATACAACTAAGAATCCATATACATGTTTGATAATTTTGCAAACATTGCTAAAGTGTGTGTACCTTGGAAATTGTTCATGTTCAGGTACAATTCTTTAATCACGCTCAAACTACCGATTTCACTTGGGATTTTTCCGTTGAGATTGTTGTAGGCTAATGCCAAGAATTCAAGATGTCTGCATTTCCATATATTTGGTGGAATTCTTCCTTGAAGTTGATTCTCATAGAGATAAAGTACTTTAATGTTGGGCATATTGCTGCACATATCACTTGGTAGCAAACCTGATGGTTCGCAACCCATAATATTAGTATCGCTGCCTTATAAACATACCTTGTAAGTTGTTATGAAACACATTCATATGGATAGAGGTTAGGATACTTACCGGATAACCTATTTTTATCCAAACGTAAGGATGTCAAAGAAGATATATTGAAAATGGAAGATGGAATATTTTCAGTTAGAGACGCGCTTTGAATGTCTAACATCTGTAGTCGCGAAAGTTTCGCTAGTTCTGCTGGAATTCCACCTGAAATTTTTGTTATTAATTTACTATTGTACACCGAAATTATACATTACCTATCACAGAATTTACAAATTCTACAACACCAAATAAAGTTTATATATACAAAAGTTTGATATTTTTGCAAACAATGTTGTAATGTCACGCACAAGAACAAAACAATATTTGCATACCTTGGAAATTGTTTTTGCCCAGGTTCAACCATCCAAGCATGCTCAAACTCCCAATTTCACTTTGAATTTTTCCATTGAAATGATTGTTGAACAATATCAGGTTTTCAAGGTGTGTACATTTCCATATGCTTGCTGGAATTTGCCCTTGATATTGATACAAATAAAGATTAAGTGTTTTGATGTTTAGCAAATTATTGCTTATACATCTTTTTGATAGCCAAGATGATAATTTATTACCCTAAGATGATCGTAGGGAAAACCAAGTGTCATGAATACTCTATTTTACTAGTTTCAGTTAAAATATTTTGCCGTTGTGGTCTTAGAGGGCATATAAATAGCACCTCATATCAGTGGGATAAAATAAGTCTCATTGAGTCATTCTTCTGATATAACTTTGGCTACGAATATTTCTTTCTTTTTGTGTTCTCCGCTTTCTAGTTTCAACACACATGAGATATTTTTGAATAAACTGAGTTGATATTAATAATACCTTATAGGTTAATCCCTCCGGGCTCCGTCTCATTAAATATGAAATATTAGGAAATCGACGCGAGATTTTATGTAGTGTTGTTTTGTTAGTTAATGAAGAGATAGTAAAGTAAGAGAAATGCATGAAAAAGTAGAGATAAAGTTGTTTCCATTTTAGGCGACATTTCATTTTTAATGAGACAATTCAAAAATAAAAACATTTTATTTTTAACGGGTAAGAGAGAGTATTATGGAACGCATACATATTTTGTGAGTAACGGAGTTGATATTTCCAATTATAAATGTACCTTATAAATTGTTATGAAACACATATAAACCCTTTAACTTAAGTGGTTCAAGAAAAGTTGGCATACATGAAATTAAGTTAGGCATGAAGGCTTGCCCCCCAATCTATACATTGTGGAAAGTTTGGATACTTACCTGATAAACTATTGTTGGCCAAATTTAAGGATATCAAAGAAGATGCGTTGAAAATTGAAGATGGAATATTTCCGGTGAGAGAGGCCCTTTGGATGTCTAACATCTCTAGTCGAGAAAGATTTCCTATTTCTGCGGGAATTTCTCCTGAAATTTTTTATTGTTAATAATTTACTATCATATCACTGAAATTCTACCTTATCCCAGTATTTACAATTTGTAGAACTAAGCAGCAATATACAAGTTTGATATTTTTGTAGACAATGCTGTAAAATAATAATAAAAAAATGTGTGTACCTTCGAAATTGTTTACGCCCAGGAACAACCATCTAAGCATCCTCAAACTCCCAATTTTACTTGGGATTTTTCCATGAAAATTATTGACAGATAATTCTAGGATTTCAAGGTGTTTGCATTTCCATATGTCGGCTGGAATTTGCCCCTTAAGTTGATTCAAATAAATATATAGTTCTTTCATGTTGGGCATATTGTTGCACATATCACTTGGTAGCCAACCTGATAGTGATGAATAATTATATTATATTCTACTCTATGTCTCTATCCATCTCTTTTTATTGGATGGATGGAGTATATTTTAGACTAAAACTTGGGGCGGACATCACACACAAATATAGGCACAATAATTATTAAATTTATCGTGTTTATGTTATTAATAAGTATTAAAGACAATTTTAAAATGTTAATATATACTTACAATTTTAAAATGTATTGTAAACTGTGTCGAGCACCATGGTGGTTTTGCAGACTGTCTCTAGATAACATATTACAGTAGTACATTCAGTTACTCAATAAATCTGGGATATATACTTACCTGATAAGCTATTGTTTTCCAAGCCTAAGTGTGTCAGAGAAGATATATTGAAAATGGAAGGTGGAATATTTCCGATTAGAGAGGCGCTTCCAATGAGTAATATCTCCAGTTGTGAAAGATTCCCTATTTCTGTTGGAATTCCTCCTGAAAATTTTTGGTGTCATTAACTTACCAATATATCCCCAAAATTCTAGCTACATTAATTATCCTGGTGGTAATTACTAATTCTACAACTAAAGCATCCCATGTACAAGTTGATATTTTCACCCTATGAAATACGCATATACCTGAAAAGGTAATGTATGTACACCTTGGAAATTAAATCGTTCAGGCTGGAGTACAACCATCTAAGCATACTCAAACTCCCAATTTCATTTGGGATTTTATTATTGAAATTATCGACTAATAATATTAGGTTTTCAAAGAGTATGCATTTCCAAACGTTTGCTTGTATTTCTCCAAAAAGTTGGTTGCTCGTAAGATCAAGTCAGTCGATATTTTGGAGATTATTGAACATGGAAGCCAACTTAACATGTTATTCCTAATTCTAATTTCTCACATTGAAAGACACATAGTAAAAAATAGCATGCGTTGTGGCCCCATCCAACTGATTATTGCTTTAATTCCAATATTTGAAGGGAGGAAATATTTCCAATCTCCACTAAACTGAAATTCATTTAGGTGGTGTTCGATTTGCTAGATAAAATAATACCAAGATACAATCTAGGATTGAGTTGTGAGATTATTTTAGTCATATATATGGGGTTAGCTATGACTAATTATCACATGATTATCCATCTAGGATTGAATCTCATGAACCAAACACACTACATATTTAATCCGGGATACAATCTTACAAACCGAACACTTTCTACCTGTACTATAACATAACACCTGCAGCTTAGAATTACTATCAAACAAAGATAAAGGAATTGTACCTGCGAAATTGTTGTTATGGAGATAGAGTTTCTCGAGTTGAGGCAAATTACCCAACCATGCAGGTACTTCTCCGGTGAATGAATTCATTCCGACATTCATCACTTTCAGACGCCGCAGGTTAGAGAGCTGAAAGGGTAAGAAGCCCATGAAATTGTTGAAACTGATGTCCAAATATCTGAGAAATGTTAGATTTCCGAGATGTGGAGCAATAGTTCCAACAAGGTCGTATCCTGAGAGATTGATGGCGGTGACACGGCGGTGCTTCACGCCGCACGTGACGCCTGCCCAGTCACAAACTGATGTATTCTCCGACCAATTTTTGCTCAAGATAGCATCTTCTTTCACATAGTAGTTCTTAAAGTAAACAAGTGCTTGCTTGTCTGTGGTGGAATTGAGAAGTGGAGTGGCCATGCAAAGCGTTATGACTTTTAATATCAAGATTGAATAAATAGCAACGGAAAAGATTGGATTCTCCATTAATTTGCTGCCTCTTTTCATTCGGCTTTCAGTTTGTGGTATTGAGCTCTTGAAACGGTTGGTTTGTATGTATGTACACACTGCCTTCACAATCCTAATCAAATATTCAATTACTTTCACAGAATACTGTTTTTCCTATGGAATATCACAACTCTTCTTCATGATATTTTAGTAATTAATCAATTACTATTAATTAATGTGAAAGACATATTGTATCACATCTTTTTCCATTGTGAAATTGGAACCTTATGATAAGATAACATTATTGACTGTTATGTATGGTAGGGATGTTTTATTCAATATCTACCTCAAATCCTATATTATATTAAGAATTTAGTAATTTAAAGTAGGGGTACAATGTACCTTATTGAAACTCTCATACCATACGTATATTTTACCAAAAATATCAGTATAAGTTTATCATACCTTTAGCTTAATTATCAATTTTTTCGGTATATCGAATTTCGGTATGCCAATTTTCAATACCGTTATCGTACCAATTCTTCAGTGTGTTGGTTTTTTAGTATCGTAATGATACCGTAACTATACCTACGACTACCAAAATATCATTTCACCAAATCATATTTCCTATCGTTATATATACCGTACTATAGTATATATTGCTACTGTGGTGTATACCAAAAAATACGATATATATCAAATTTTCTAGGAGTATTTAAAATTATGCGAAGACTAGTTATGCGTCACTACATATTCTACATCATGATTTTGGAGTATATACATTACGTGGTGGATAGGGCAAAGGAGGCTGGGTTGCCGTCGTCTACTCGTCTTCAAATATTTGTTTTCATGTTAAAATATGAAACAATCTATCAAATTAATTATTATTGCAATTATATTATGTGGTGTAAGTTAATTTGACATTTCTAGCAATTACGAAGGCCATCTGATACGGACCTTGCCTCGCGAAAGCACAAAACCATACGGGCCTTCGCCCTGTTTACTGATAGGCCCATATGATCTCCAGATGGGCCTCATGCTGCCAAGCCCAAGAAAATATCTAGATTTTATCAATGAGATAGCAATCTAACTCATGCAAACGTCACTCAAAATGTTTAGGACTAAAACTTTTTGTGTTAATTTCATACTAACAATTTTACTTATGTTTGTTTTCTTTTGTTGTTTTTGTATTTTTCTTTTGCTTTTCCATTTCTAAAAATCTTATATTTAAATTTCTGTATGAATATAAATAGAGTATTAATTTAAAAATCTCATTAGTATTTTAATTGAATTTATTAGTTTAATTTTTCACAATACATTTTTGGCTTTCTATTATTAATAATCATAGATATTTTCAGCTTCCACTGATAGTGATATAATAAGCAGATGCACATACACTTGCTCTCTTCTTCATAATTAACCACTATCAACATACATAATCCACACTAGTAATAAAAATCGTAATCTTCAGAGTGGAAGCGCTTCGTACTTATATTCCCCCACACCTCATTCCTCCTCCTCCTAGGCGGTGACGGCGGCGATGGCGGTTGTTTCTCCTCGAAGCAGTAGCGGATAAACAGCCTCCCACAAGCAGTCCCCGCAACCGGGAAGCCGAGGCTCCCCTCGGACCTGAGCCCCCGGTCGAAGAGCGTCTTCATCGGTATCAACGCACGACCAACGACCTTGTCCCCGCCCAGCGTGGTCTCGCAGTAGAGATCGACCACCGCGTCCACCTCTGGGCCCCGCTGCAGATGCGCCTCGGGTACGTTGAACACGAACGGGAAGTCCCATGTCGGGTTCGTCTCCCCCTCCCTGTCCGTATGTGTCGTGCCCGTGTACCCGTTCACAGACACCACCGCGAACACTTTCATCCGCCCCAAGCGACGAATGTCGGGGAGGTTCTCCGCCCCGACGATCGTTAGCTCGAACCTGCGGCTTCCCATTACTCGATTGATTGTTTTTGTTTGGTGTAATTTGGTATTTCGTTTTTCATCCCGTCGCTATTTATAGACCGTGTTTCAAAGAGTAACTTAGTAGTAGTAGTAATTTTTAATCATCTCGTGCATGTTTTATTTATTTATTTATTTATTATTATTATTATTATTATTATTATTATTATTATTTTTCATTTCATCTATTGTGTAATTTCTCGATTCGAGAGGTGTAAAAGCTAACGAATTAACTTGTATATCATCTCGTGCATGTGTTTTGTCCATTAGATATTCTTCTCAAACAAGTGGGTATTTTTTAACTTCACACTTTTATCATAAAAGATGCAAGCATATATATAGTGTAAACTGTGTAGTCATATCCAAGCTAAGTTTTATACCAAGAGTAGGAGATCATATATTTATTTGTTCGATTATGATTAATTAAACATGGCCATGACTACGGATTAAACGTTAAAATAATTATAAAACTGATTTATTATATTATTTACCATCTCTCAACAATTTTCAATAGAAAATATAACTAATAATTTATTTTCGCTTAGTGCTTCCCACCATAATTATTTAGAAGTAACAACTGAATTACTAGTTTTATTAATCTATTTATAATACTTTCTCAATCCTATAAAAATAAAAACTTTTTCTATTTTGGTCAATCCCATAAAAGTTCACTTCTATTTTTAATAACTGTTTTTCACTCTAATGAGAAGCCCTACTATCCACTAATATACCGTTATACCCCAATATCTTTTCTTTCTTTCTCACTCTTATTTTACCAATTATTGCAAATAAAACTCATACCGTCCCAAATATTTTTTTTTTATGACGGAGCAGCAACAGAACCAGCATAGGCCAAGCCACCGCGCCAACAGGGGCTTGGCCGGCACCGAACCCTATCACCCCGCCCCTGGAAGTTCCAGAGAAGGTAGGGGATATGAATGGAATTTTAAATTTAAGCTAGGGAAAAATGATACTCCCTTCGTCACACAATAGGAGACACATTTGGTGTGGACATGAGTTTTAAGAAATGTAAAAAATAATGAGTTGAAAAAGTTAGTAGAATATGTGGTCCACTATTATACATTGGTTATATAATAAAATACTACTATGAGTGAAGTGAGTTAGTGGAACGTGAGACCTAATTACCATTTATAGTAAAGTAAAATGTGACTCTTATTGTAGAATAAACCGAAATAGCAAAATGTGACTCTTATTATGAGACGGAAGGCGTAAAGGCAATAATGAAATAGGCACCTATAAAACTCCCCTTTCTAGAACCTAACATGTAGTAGCAATTTACTTACTTCTAAGTTCTAATATACTGTGGAGCAATATATTTGTACTCACTTTTTATTTCATTTGAAAATATGTGTTAAAAACTAAATATGTGCTATATATACGCGCTTTGTAAATTAATTGGATGATCAATAGATCAGAGACGGTGAAAAATTAAATTAAATATGGTCTAATTTTCCAGTTAAATCTAGTTTTTTAAAATTATTTAGACGAGGCTCAATACTATATTTATGTATTCAATTTAAAATTGCACATTTAAAAATTCTGACAGTGTATTTAAATTTGTAAATTACTACTACTATAATTTGATATATTGATTTTGAAATGAGATAGTTAGGGATTTGGGTTGTGTTTTGTATTTATGATGGTGTGAATTTAAGAATTTTGGGATTTAAAAATTGTAAAAATATTACATTTAAAATTAAATATTACTATTATTTAAAAAATTTCAGCCTCGGCTTACTTAAATTTCTAGTTCCGTTACTAGAGCTGAGAGAGTAGTAATTTATTATTTAAAACCTGAAATCTGAAGTTTTATTTATAAAATTAAAGTTAAATGTTTTTAGATTACTTGTTTATACATATAACGTTGCTGTTTATCAGCCCTCTTAAAAGTGTATATCTGGAAGACTGGAATATTATATAATCTGAATATATATCGGTTGTGGAAATGAATCAATGATTATATTCTTCAAGTTACGATTCTCTTTTGAATGCATAATGTATAGTTTTATATTATCTACTTCAATAATTGAAGTTATTTAATTTCGAATCTTAATGTTCTTGCATATCACTTATCAAGTACAGAATTTATTCCGTAAACAAAAAAAATAGAACGTGGATTATGCTACACTTAATTTAAGACCAATTTCCCTTTTCGTTTTTAACCAAATTCCTGTCGAGTGTCAATATGTCATTTAACAGAAATAAATTGATACATCAATTTTAACAGAAATAGATATATCGCGAGTGAAAAGGAGTTGTATCTTAAAATATTGATTAGTACTCCCCTTCTCCATAAAAATAGAACTTTTGGGACGGCACGGGTTTTAACGTTAACTGGTAAAATATGAGAAATGTAGATTGAAAAAGTGATTGAATTATTGTTAATGAAGAGTGTGACTCTTCATATTAAAGGGAAAAAATTTACCAAAAAATAGAAAATTTACTATTTTTGTGCGACGACAAAAATGAAAAAAGAAGGCTATTTTATGGGACGAAGGGGGTACTATATGAGTTGAGAAAATTGTAGGTAAACTTACGTAGTAGGAATGCTGAATAAATTGATATATTAGGAATAAGGGATGTGATCAAATGAAAACTCTAAATATTGTACAAACTCAAAACTATCATATGGAACATTGAAAAATGTCAACAGATCAAAAAAAAGAATCAACAGGAAAATGTCAACAAAAGTTTAACCGTAGTCAATGATTGATGCTGTGTTGATACTATATTGAGTTTATACAATATATAAGTTTTCATTTTATCACTACCCTTAGGAACAATATATATGTTGCGAGGTTTTACTTTTATCTAATTAATATGTACTAATATATACAAATAAAAATAAAGTAATAAGATATCTTTCGAAAATAATTGATAATTTTTTCTTTTTTACAATGAATAAGATATCTTTAAAAAATAAAATAAAATAAATAAAATGTTAACTAATGCAATCCAAAAATTACTAACAAACGATACGAAAACATCCACACCAACAAGTAATAGCACTAACAAGTATGCATAGAATAACATAGATATCTACTATACATGTACATATACACACGGATACAGAGGGTTCTAAGGGGCCTCAGCCCACCCTACTTCTTTTCACTTTTTTTGGGGGGTAAAGTTACTACTCACACACACCTATCCAAACTAGCTAGCGATCAGTTGATCAACGACGAAAAATCTCCGGTCATGAGGGAGAGACCTCTCACTAGAATATCGAGCCCATCTCCGTCTTCCCACGACGAACTCCTCCTCCTTGGAGGCTTCGCCGTCTCCTCGAAGCTATAGAGAATATTGAGCTTAGCGTGACGAGTCCCGGCAATGGGGTAGCTCAAACTTCTCTGAGATCTGAGTCCTCTATCAAACAGACTCTTCACTGGGATAATCACTTGACCTACAAGCTTGTCTCCCAGAGTCCTCTCACAGAAGAGCTCCACCACCACGTCCATCCCCGGCTGCCGGAGATACGACCCGTTGATACTGTAGACGAAGGGGAAGTTCCATCTAGGGTTTGTGTTTCCGTACTTGTCCACGGTGGTCTCCCTCATCGTCTCGTAGTCTCTGTTGAGGGAGACCACCGCGTACACTTTCATCCGCCCCAGACGCCGGATGTCCGGGAGACTCTCCGCCGAGACCACCGTTATTTCGAATCTCCAGCTGCCCATGATCGGAGGAGGTCTTATGTTTTTTGTTGAGCCTTCTTCTTGTTAATTTGCTTGCAATATATAGAGGGGTTGGGAGTGGCATTGGCCATGGATTTATATAGATTTTTTGGGGTAGTTTTGTAATTCTACTGTTAAAATGAAATTCTGATTATAAAATAGGCCTAGTATAAATTAAAAAAATATAAAATTATAGTACTAATTAGTCAATTGAATGAAAAGTATATAATTTATTCAATTATAAATCTTAGAGATAATTTAATAAAAATTTATTTATTGAGATAAAAGTGATAAACCGCTAAAAGACAGTGTAGATTCTAATAAGTCTGGCTTGAAAAACTAGTCTAGATTCTTCTTATCCTATTAGAATAATGGTTTAAGTTTTGCAAGCATGGTTTGTTTATATTATCTGTTTTGTAGTGTTCTACACATAAAAGTAGTTAAGTTTCTTTCGAATCTTAGAATTTCTATTATGATTCTATTCAATAATTGTATAGTAAAAAGGTGTCAAAGCTCAAATTACTCTTCCGAATCACAATATTCCTTTACAATAGATTTTTTTTTGAAAAATCTAGCCTTAATTACAGGCATTCCTGTTTATTGTGCATTATAAATGAAAATTGTCCTCCTCGTATATTCAACAAAAACAGTCCTATTTTTTTACGGTAGTGTATTTATTTACGGTAAGTTTCTATCTCTTATAGTTTGCGACTCATTTTTCGTGAACATTATATTTCCACCACATTTTCTCTCAATTTTTCTCTTATTTTATAAATTTTGCATCAAAACTTAAGTCTTCTACTATCAAGATTATTTTTCACGGATGAAAGAGTATAATAGAAGATAAGCGACGAGATCGTGATGGAAAGACCTTCGCATCTTCTCTCTTCTTTTTGCATTATATTTTCTGTAGGTTTCCTTAATCACGCTAATGCCTTGCTAACGTTTATTCACGTGTTAATGCCCTGTTAATGACAATTTATATGTGTGGATAAAAACTACAACCAAGTGAAAATCTGCTATGAAGATAATATGCAATTCCGTTACTAAAGCTTGAAATTCATTAACTTCGAATTTTACGCTTGGGTACCAATCTGAATCATGAATAAACATTAATCAAAATACAAAAAATAAATTTCAGCAACTTGTGGATTGATCTTGGCCTACACATCATCATTTTTTTTAAAAATTTGTGCCTCATGTAAATTTATAGCTAATATTGAATGTCCCTTGAACAGTTACAGGACATGCCTTAGCATTCACCCTTGAGTCACGCCACTTATCAAAGAGTTCACTCAAACCTATTTCCACCTCACCAGTCACCAATAAGAGTGTTGCCCACAGTTCTCTTATAGTAGAGGCGCACCACCAGTACTATAATAGGGTTGAATTTTTCTGTTTGATGTGTTCACCAATCACCATAGCTCTCTTGATGAAGTGAGTATAAGCTTCGATCTTCGCCCACAATTCATATTCAAAAAACAACAAGAAAAAGATAAACGATGCAATGAGCTTGAAACTCATCAACTTCGATTTCTACACTTGCATGTGTACTAATCAAAATACAACATCTTAGCCTACACTTGATCATTCATTTTATCTGCCTCATTGATACGTGGCTACTTCCACATATCAGATCGAGCCAAGAAAAAGATAAAGAAGGCTGATTTCCGGTGCCCAATCGTAGGGTCGGCGGAGGGGATTTGATGACCGTGCGCGGGAGTCTCCCGTCGGGCGGCGCTAAGATGAGATTTAGATAATTCTCACGTTGGAGAAGGACTAACAATAATTATATTTCTCATTTCTTCATTCCATGATAAAAAAGATAACAATATTATCCTATTTATAATACTAGAATTTTTACCCTAACTTACTCAACAAGAAAATAAATATATAGAAAAGATATGCTAAATCCTTATAATATCAAAACTAAATAAAGGTGAATATGTCTCGTATCACTCATAATTTATCATCATAAAGGTGAATATGTTGGACATAATTTATCATCATATATTCAAGAAGACATAATTGAATATAAGTAAAGCAAGATCTTCGAACATCATGTATTTCACGTAAAACCATAAACATAATAGGATTGAAACATACCTTGGCGATCCATAGCGGAAGCGAATGAGGAAGGAGGAGACGATTTCCTTGAACTCCTTTTTTGGCGTAGTAGCACAGCTCCAACTCCAAGGATTTATTTCTCTCTCTTTCCCTCGTTTATGTGTTCTCTTTATGTGTGTGTTTTGATGGGATCACCACACTTGTATTTATAGGCAGAGAGAGGACAAACCCTAAGTATCAAACCCTAAAAGCCCTTTCCATCAAAGAGGCCCAAAATAATGGATCACAATCAATTCTAATCAAATCTTAATAATATATACGCATGATTCTTTACTTGATGGCCAAGGGAATGAATATTCATTCCATAAAAAGATTATATAATCAATCTTTTCCATTCATTGGCAATCAATTGACATATATATATATATATATATATATATATATATATATATATATATATATATGAAATGAATATATATTCTCTTTGGAGCAATATAACATGATTATTTGATTAATTGATATGTGACAATAATTAATTGATAGTCAATTAATTAGGGTAAAATGTGTCTTATACCAAATATATGTATTATACTAAAAATCCAATTCTATTTAGGATTCTATCACATGTCACATATGTGAGACATAAAACTTACATTCTCCCACTTGGCGAACATGTGGGACACAAAGTTTTCGATTCTCCCACTTGTCACACTTGACAGAGCCACAGTAAAATAGACATAATAAACATAAGGTGCGCATAATATTGGACTTTATAAATACTTTCATCATTGGTAAACATAAGTATTATATTAGAGAGACTACTAATGCGGGTCATGGTGGGCGTATATCATGCAATCGACATAGTTCCTTCCATGTACCACATCACCAATAACCCCACTAATATAATCTATAAGTGACACAATGTCCATAATTGTCTTATTTCAAGACTTCCTGCATTAATACTAAAAACGTACATATGCATATGAAATAATAAGTATATGCAGGAAAAGTAGAAACAACTTTATTGAATTCAAAATATCCATAACTTAAGTGTCTGAACCAACATGGAAACATAACGATTAGACGTTTCCATACCCAAGACCCATTATGTTAACTTATTCCATAAATGTCTTAGGCGGTAACGTCTTAGTCAATGGATCATCAACCATAAGCTGTGTGCTTATACATTCTATAGATATTATTTGTTCCCGAAATTAATCTTTCATGACGAGAAACTTTAATTCCATGTGTTTAGCTTCTTTGAATACTTGTCATTCTTAGAGAAAGATACGATTGCACTATCATTACAATACAATTTCAACGGCTTGGATATTGAGGAGACAATACCAAGGCCTGAAATAAAATTTTGCAATCATTAATGCTTCAAAGCAAGCCATAAATTTAGCTTTAATGGAAATCCAATCATTTCTAGTTGATCAGATGTCCTTAATGTGAGCATAAAATCTTTTGTTCCCTTTAAGTATCTCATTATTATCTTTGCAGCTCTCCAATATTCAACACAAGGGTTACTTTGGTAACGGCCTAGCATTCCAACTGCAAAGTTGATGTCTGGTCTAGTACAGACTTGAGCATACATCAAACTTCTCACGTTAGAGGCATAAGGAATATTATTCATCTCTTTACGTTCCAATTCAGTTTTTTGGACATTGATCCAAACTGAATTTGCCACATTTATGAATTGGAACAACACTTGGAGAACATGCACTCATGTCATATCTCTCTAAAAGATTCGATCTATGTAGCTTTTATGAGACAATCCAAAAGTCCACATGATTGATCACAAGATATTTCTATCCTATGACGTAGGATGTCTCACACATATCTTTTATGTTGAAACTTTTAGAGAGGTAATTTTAGTGTCATGTAGTAATCCAATGTCACTACTAGCAAGCAATATATTATCAACATACAGAACCAAAAATATGAACTTGCTCCCACTAACCTTGAGGTATATGCACCGATAAATGGTGTTTTCTTTAAAACCAAAATCAGTAATAGTGTCATGGAATATAAAATACCATTGTCGAGAAGCCTATTTCAGTCCATAAATTGATGTCTTAAGTTTGCAGACTAAATTTTCATTCCATTTCTTAATGAAGTCTTCAGGTTGTTTCATGTAGACTTCTTCTTACAAATCATCAATTAGAAAAGCTATTTTCACATCCATTTGATACAGCTCCAAGTCAATATGGCTACAAGTACCAAAATGATTCTAAGTGAGTCCTTCTTTGATACATTAGAGAAAGTCTCTTTATAATCAACGCTATCTTTCTGAGTATAACCTTTGGAAATAAGTCTGGCTTTAAATCGTTTGACTAAACCATCTATGTCGAATTTGGTCTTGATGACCCATTTACACCTAATATACTTTTGTCTATTAGGTAATTCGACAAGGTCCCAGAATTTATTATAATCCATAGATTTTAACTCTTCTATCATGCATTAATCCATTTATTAGAATTATTACACTTAATGACTAGTGAATATAAAACTGGATCATTACGTATTCATATATCACATTCGGATTCTTGGAGATATGCCACATAGTCATCAGAAATGGCCACCTTCGTTCTCATTAAGAAAGCATTAATGGCACATCTGGAGATGCTTCTTCCATACCTATGTTCAATGACTTTGGCATCATCATTAAGTGGTTGGTCATTCAAATATTGTTAGGCTGTTCAACAATATTTGACACACTTAATTCTTGAGGAAATGAGGGAAGAAGGTTATACCCTTATTTCATTAATGACCGTATTACAAGTGTTAGAACTCCCACTGATCTCACCATTCTCAAAGAATCATATATTTCCAGTTTCCATAATTCTCATGCTATCATTAGGACAATAAAATCGATAACCTTTGGATTTTTGTAGTAACCCACAAAATAACCACTAACTGTCCAAAATCCATTTTTCGTTTCTTGCAAAGAGTATACTCTAGTTTCCGCTGGACAGCCCCAAACATGAAGGTGCTGGAAACTGGGTTTTCTATCTGTCCAAAGTTCATAAGAAAGTCTTTGGTACAACCTTACTAAAAACTTAGTTTAATACATAAATAGCGGTTCTAAGAGCATAAATTCACAACGTTATGGGTAAGGTAGAATTATCATACTTCTAACCATTTCCATGAGAGTTCGGTTTCGTCTCTCAGCAACATCATTCTGCTGAGACGTACTTGGCATAGTGTATTAAGAACAAATGTCATGCTTTTCTAAGTATTTGGCAAAAGGTCCATGTAATTGACTTATTTTAGTGGTACGACCATAAAATTCACCACCTCTATCAGATCGAATAATTTTCACATTTCTATTTAATTGCCTTTCAACCTCAGTCATAAAATGTTCAACTGTGCCTGAGATTTTTCTTGCAATAAATAAATCCATAATGCGAAAAAATCGTCAATAAAGGTGATAAAACGTTTTTATCCACTAGAAGTCGAGACATCAAAAGGTCCGCAAATATCTGTATGTATAATTTTAAGGAGCTCATTGCTTCTTGTGGCATTTTTAGTACTGTGTTTGGTTTGTTTACATTTAATACAATCCACACAAACGGTAATGCTTGTAAAGTCTAAATTCGAAGGAATATTATCCTTTATAAGCCTCTTAATTCTTTCACTAGAAATATGATCCAGTTCCTTTATGCCATAAGAATGATAAATTCGAATGAATATTATCCTTTTGACGCTCCTTCGGTTGCAATATGAGCATGAGATGCACCCATTCCATACTTCTTCATCTTATGCTCATCCTATGCAATAAATAAATCCATAATGCGAAAAAATCGTCAATAAAGGTGATAAAACGTTTTTATCCACTAGAAGTCGAGACATCAAAAGGTCCGCAAATATCTGTATGTATAATTTTAAGGAGCTCATTGCTTCTTGTGGCATTTTTAGTATTGTGTTTGGTTTGTTTACATTTAATACAATCCACACAAACGGTAATGCTTGTAAAGTCTAAATTCGAATGAATATTATCCTTTATAAGCCTCTTAATTCTTTCACTAGAAATATGATCCAGTTCCTTTATGCCATAATAATGATAAATTCGAATGAATATTATCCTTTAGACGCTCCTTCGGTTGCAATATGAGCATGAGATGCACCCATTCCATACTTCTTCATCTTATGCTCCTCCTAGACCAATACGTTTCCCAATTCTTTAAGAGTCCACTAATCTTTTATAGTGAATCAATTTGGAATGGTCTGAGGATATAAGGAAGTTAGAATGAATTGAACAATGAAATCCTTATCCACCTATAATCCTAACTTTTCCAGCTTAGAAGAGATGTTATTTATTTCCATCACATGCTCGTACATAGTCCGAGAACCATCATATTGCATGCTCATGAGATCCTTCATAAGTTTTCCTGCAATAGACTTATATGCAGTTGTGAAGCGATCCTCAACATTATGCAAATATTCTTTTGCAATATCAGTCGTTGAGAGACTTTATCTACAACGAATATTCTAATGAACTGTAAACTTAGTCCTGTTAGATTTTTCCCAAGCATTATGGGCAATCAACCAACTACTTTGATCAAAGATAATTGGATTATCATTCAACAGTGTTAGGTTCCAAGTCCATTATTCCAAGAGTGAACTTAAGTTTCTCTTTCCATTCAAAGAAGTTAGTTCCATTAAGTTGGGGAACGTTTGAGGTAAACATACTAGTAGCAAAAAATATATGTTTTTACATTATAGGAGCAATTAAGAAATGAATGCTCACATATAAAAGCTTTGAATAATAACACGAACATTAATTTGAAAACCCATATCATGAGGCAATTATGAAAACTCCTTTGGGTAGTCTTCATACAATAATAAAAATCATGCTTTTAATATCCATATCTCAGTTCAATAATTGAGTAATAATAAATTGGCGTTACCTTTGGGTAATCGACACCAATTTAAATTATTAACTCCATTAGTGTTTATTATGTCGCAAAGACTATTTCCTTTGGGAATCTAGACCTTACAACAAACAAACTATTTAGATGATGAATAGCCACAACAAGCATGATGATTAATTGCATACATAGATTTTCATATTAACTTGATTATAAACTCTTCTCATTTTACCTCACTTTAGTGATTGCAAAATAAACATAATATAATCAAGAATGTATAACGATTAATTGCTTAAGCAGATTTTCACTTAATTTGATTATAAACTATTATTTTACCTCACTTTGGTGATTGCAAAATAAACATAATATAATCAAGAATGTATAGCGATTAATTGCTTAAGCAGATTTTCACTTAATTTGATTATAAACTATTATTTTACCTCACTTTGATGATTGTAAAATAAACATAATATAATCAAAAAGACATATATTAAAACATAAAGTGAATCATGTAATCCTTCATTCCATATGATATATGCATAAATATGGAAACTACATAATTTTTCGAAACAAGTCTCGAAACAAATCTCAATAAAACATAAATTGAATCATGTAATCCTTCATTCCATATGATATGCATAAATATGGAAACTACATAATTTTTTCGAAACAAGTCTTGAAACAAATCTCAATAAAACATAAATTAATTTCGTTTATACAAATACAATAATAACATAATTAAATATTCCATATTCATACACAATACTTTATTCCTCATAGCCGGCGGCCATATTGAGGTACCCAAAAAGAAAGCAACTTTACGTCATACATGATTCAAGATCAATTGCCAAACCGATTTTCAAAACATCCAAATACACTAAAGCATATTATATGAAGCGGCAGCAGTCAACTAGCTAGTTCCTTTTTCCTTTTATAACAACCAATTCAGAACAACTTAAAAAGGTATGTATACACTACTGTTTACATATATATCATTACATATGCAATAAATTAAAACTTTATCTGAAGTCATTTCATAATCACATAATATTGAATCAAATATTGAAAATTATGGTTTCAATAATACGAAAATACATGAGTTCTCAACCATGGCTCTGATACCACATGTTGGACATAATTTATCATCATATATTCAAGAAGACATAATTGAATATAAGTAAAGTAAGATCTTCGAACATCATGTATTTCACGTAAAACCATAAACATAATAGGATCGAAACATACCTTGGCGATCCATAGCGGAAGCGAATGAGGAAGGAGGAGACGATTTCCTTGAACTCCTTTTTTGGCGTAGTAGCGCAGCTCCAACTCCAAGGATTTGTTTCTCTCTCTTTCCCTCGTTTATGTGTTCTCTTTATGTGTGTGTTTTGATGGGATCATCACACTTGTATTTATAGGCAGAGAGAGGACAAACCCTAAGTATCAAACCCTAAAAGCCCTTTCCATCAAAGAGGCCCAAAATAATGGATCACAATCAATTCTAATCAAATCTTAATAATATATACGCATGATTCTTTACTTGATGGCCAAGGGAATGAATATTCATTCCATAAAAAGATTATATAATCAATCTTTTCCATTCATTGGCAATCAATTGACATATATATATATATATATATATATAGGGGTGCGTTAGGCTCCTTTGCACCCTAAGTGTCCTATTTCCTTCTTAATCTCAGCCCTTGGATCCTTGAATTGGATGGTTGTGATCAATGCATTATTAGTCTATAATGTTGCATTATTAGCCGTTGTGCATTATTAGAATGAAAATGTGCATTATTAGTCTATAATGTTGCATTATTAGCCATTGTGCATTATTAGAATGAAAATGTGCATTATTAAATGACATGTGGCATTAATCTAACCGTCAGATGACAAAATCGTGGGGCTAGGATTAAGAAGGAAAAAGGACAAAAGATATGAAAAGGTTTGTGTTAAAATGACAACCCCTCTTAAAATGACAACGTGACAACGCTTATACAACAATATTATAAACGCTACACAACAATATTGAATACGGTAGACAGAATCTATAGATTGTTGTATAGTGTGTCGGATATTGCTTTGTTCAAGAAAAATTGCTGTTTAAAGAACAGTAGATTGCTGCCCGTCTTTTTTGGGGGTTTTTTTTTTTGCCACGTGGCAGCTTATTATTCATCCACGTGTACAAATGATTGGCTAGAAATGGTGGTGTGATGTTATTTTAAGGGGTGGTGGCACCCTAACATGCCCCTATATAGGGTCTTGTTAGGTTGAGATTATTTAGCTAAATTGAGAAATGAGATGCAATATGGGCCACTAATCCACAAGATTAACAAAATGTCAACAAATACCACATTATGTCAACAAGGGGGTATAATTGTCTTTTCATTAAATTGTGTTTGAAATTATTTTCTAAAATCCTCTCTAAAACTCTAGCTTCAACATTCAAATCTTCAAATCTTCAACATTCATATCTTCAAATCTTCAACATTCATATCTTCAAATCTTCAACATTCAAATCTTCAAATCTTCAAATCTTCAACATTCACATCTTCAAATCTTCAACATTCAAATCTTCAAATCTTCAAATCTTCAACATTCATATCTTCAAATCTTCATCATTCAAATGTTCAAATCTTC
Organism: Salvia hispanica; assembly: GCF_023119035.1. NCBI lineage: Eukaryota > Viridiplantae > Streptophyta > Magnoliopsida > Lamiales > Lamiaceae > Salvia > Salvia hispanica. The sequence goes on from NC_062968.1 coordinate 50,516,951, forward strand.
GAATCTTCAAATCTCTTCAACATTCAAATCTTCAAATCTTCAACATTCAAATCTTCAAATATTCAACATTCAATAAAATAACACTTATAATTCACATATAAATACCGAGAATATCGAATGTCAACAACTCGTATTAAAATGTCAACAACTAACAAATAACACTTACAATTCACATATCAATACCGAGAATATCGAATGTCAACAACACGTATTAAAATGTCAACAACTAAAAAATAACACTTACAATTCACATATCAATACCGAGAATATCAAATGTCAACAACTCGTA
>NC_062968.1:50517339-50551387 GCF_023119035.1 Salvia hispanica
AATAGGTTACTATCTTATTTTTAAAAGGGTTATTTTTCTATTTTAAGAAATTTCAAGTAATTATTTCTATTTTTGGTTAAAAGTAATTTCCCTTTTACTTTATTCTCTTTCTCTCTTTTTTTCACCATCGATCTAGCACAATATTCTTAAACTCTATATAAAAAAAAAAATTTTATTAACAAGGCCCAAAAAAAGTAATATTTTCAAAAAAATTCAAAATAATTCAATTTAAAGTGCTCTAACTTCTAAGTACTAAATTTTTGTCGCATCTTAAATGATTAATTTTTCATTTTAGTAAAAAAAATACTTTATTCTCTTTAATTTTTCACACTCTACTTAACTCAATAAATATCATTTTCTTACTCCCATATTGAAAAGAAGTTGATTACTTGCAATGAGAAGAAAGGAGTACTTCCTCCATGCCTATATGTAGTTGAATTGTAGTATTTTTTTGAGGTTGTCCTATAATTGAGTCATTTTTTTTTAAAAAAACAAACATATTTCTTCTCTTTAACTTGTTACAATTGTGTGCATGAATAATGTCGAGGGGGAAAATAAAAAGGAATCTTTCTTCATCATCAAATGATCAATTGGATTTCTAATCTTATGTTATGCCAACGTCAGCCCCGGCCGTAAAAATGCTATTTTCACTATTTTTCTGGAAAAAATCCCAACAATGTTAAAACGTGGAATGTCAATGTGGGGGAGCTCATCAATGCGTTGCTAGCGAAGGGGTTAAAATAACGATAAAGCTTGGTGTCTGCCAAAGATGAGGGGGTTAAAATAAGACCTGATCCAGATGCTTTGCAACAATTTTTAAGTAGTGTTGGTGAAGATGAGCTCCACATCATTAGTATTGTAATTTAATGGTATAGGTTGTAAAAAAATGATGTGTGTAAAAAATTTTTGGTTAACTTTTTAAAATTAAAAATTAAGTTCATATTTTTGAATACTAATATGAAAATAGTTTATACTTTTCGAACAAAAGAGTATAAGTTTTTTGTATTTTCAATTTTATTTTATTTGTCAACTTAAAAATATGAAAAAGGGATAAAAAAAAGTGTGAAACATATTGTGGCAGATTTTGGGACTAGTTTATTGTAGATAGTAGATCTAAAATTAAAAATGTTGACGTGAGGAGGAAAAATGGATTGTGGTGAATTTTGGGAGAGGGCTAATTGTGGATGCCCTTAGGTAGGGATGTTAATCGGGTTACCCGTCGGGTTTCGGGCCAATCCAAGTCTGGTTGTTGTTCAATTGAGTGCTTACTAATCGGGTTGTGATTTTTTTCGGGTTATAAAAGTTCAACCCTAACCCTAAAAACTCGAGTTACGGGCTAGCCCAGCGGGTTAATTGGGTTGCTACCGATAAGATTAACATGCAATCAATGCAATAAATAATGATGAAAATTAGTTATATTCATAAAATTTAAAATATATAATTATGATAAATTTTAGATATATGTTTAAACTCAATCATAAACATGATATAATACTAATATTTGAGATATTTCATGAAATTTTAACGCATATTTTAGAAATTTAAATATTTTTAGGTAAATTTGAAGTTTTTAATTAATTTATTAATTTTATATTAATAAAATTCAATATATAATTTGTATATTTAATATAAAATTGAAAGTTATTATTTTAGTTATCTATATTACTCCCACCGTCCCAACTAAGTTGAGTTGTATTACTTTTTGGATGTCTCAACTAAGTTGAGTAATTTCCCTTTTTGATTAAAAACAAAACATTCAATCACTGTTACATTCCATCACTTATTTTACTCTCTCTTTGTCTTTCAAACTTTATTCATTTCTCATACTTTTTAACACAATTTCTTAATATCCGTGCCCAAAAGTTATGTCTTAACTTAGTTGGGATAGAGAGAGTATAAAATTAATCAATGAAGTGTCAAATTAAGAGTAAAAAAAATAGAATAATAGAAATTTTATTAGGTTTTCGCGCCAGCCCATCGAGTTTGGCCCTAACAGGTTGCATGTTAATCGGGTGCGGACTAATCGAGTTTTAATTTTATAGGGCTAGAAATTTCTAACCCTAACCCTATAAATTTGGCGGGCTATTCGGGTTAACCCACAGGTTTTGGGCTACACTGACATCCCTACCCTTAGGGATGTCAATCCAATCCGAAACATGTTGGTCAGCCCAAATAGCCCGATAAAATTAGTGAGTTAGGGCTGTAATTTTGTAACTCGAATACAAAATGGCCTAAACGGGTTAGCCCGAATGGGTTGGCGGGTTAAACGGGTTGCTGGTCGACTCGACGGGTTGCCACTTTTAATTAAAAAATATTACGGTTATGGATTTTTTGTATTTCATGTGGCACAAATTATTAGTCTTCTTCAATCTTCGTTTTACACTTTTTCACTCTATCTCACACTATCAACTTTCAAGTTCCACCCTGACTCATTATTCCATCGTCTCATCATATGTCATTACTGTCTTACACTATCAAAGTCAATCAAGACAAAATTAAAAACTAACCAATCACAATCTCAATATATTTATCATTTTAATAATTATTCATGTAAAATATATGATTTTTCATTTTCATAAAGAATTAACTATGAACAGTACCAAAATAATGACACGAAAATAAGCTTTAATTCAGATTGATTGATTTAATTTGATTTATCTTTGTTTATGTTGTATTTGATCGAGATGAAAGTCTTCTCTCCAACTATTATTGAAGAAAACTATTATTTTTCAAAGTTTTTAGGCCCAAATCGCCCGAAACTTGGCGGATTAGAATTAGGGTTGAAAATTTATGATCTGAAAAATTCATAACCCGAATAGCCCGGCAACTCAGTAGGTTGGCCCATAGCCCGATTGACATCCCTAGATGCCCTAAGAGGCAGAGATTTTTATATTCCCCCTGTCCCATAAAAATAAGGACATTTGAGATGATACGATAATTAATACATAATTTGTAAAGTAAGAGAGATATATAAAGAAAAAGTAATTGTTTAAGTATTGCTAGTGGATTATGGGTCCCACTTTACTATAGAGATATTTTTATTGAATGAATAAAAATGGGATCGGATGAGTATAATAAATGGTCACAAGAAAACACGTCTGGACCAATTCATGAAGTAGGGTACATGGCGGAATCATTAAACAACCATAGAAAAGTAAACCAAGTACCTATATTTGTGAGGGAATCATCACCTCTATATATATGTGGAACCTAAAAGCTTCATCATCCAAAATAAAATAAAAAGTTGAAATGGAAAGCTACAATGAGCCTAAATATTCCGGTCACGCACCAGCCACAAGTTTCGGGGATGCAACGGGCTTCGATCTAACCCTTGTCTCGGTCAACAACCTCCAGTGCGAACGGTGGTTCAGCCCGAATATCAAAGTGTATGCGAAGGTCCAACTAGACAGCGGCGACATCACGGAAACCGGTAGGTACCTGGCGGAAGGGCTGAATTCGACGTTGAACTTGACCGTGCATTACCCTTTAACAAATTACACGAGAGGGAATCTGGTGGTGCGTCTCTACTATGAGAGAACTCTGTGGCACACTTCTATTGGTGAGGTGACCATAGATGTGACTAAACTTGTCGAAGGTTGGCCTGACACTCGTCAGAATACTAAGACATTCCGATTGGCCAAGGGGGATTTGAATATTGCCTATCGTTTTGCTCTTGCACAAGCTGGAAATTAAAAAGGTCAAAATGATGACCAGTCCACAAGTTGCTAGCGAGCCTCTATTCTAATTTTATCTTGTATTTTGGTTAAGGTTTTCCATTATTTAGTTTGGTATCCAAGTGTAAAAATCCAAGTTGATAAATTTCAAGCTATGAAGAGTGACACAGTACTATTTCTCAGTTTTAGACTTTTAGTTGTGTGCTCCAATTTATTAATCTCTTCGGTCTCATAGTAAGAGTCATATTTCACTTTTAACATAAACAGTAAGTTGATCACACATTTCACTAACTCCCTTAATTCACATTTTATTATAAAATCAATATAAAAAAGTGAGTCTCAGATCGCACTAACTTTTTCAATTCATTATTCTTTACATTTCTGAAAATTCTTGCTCAACCAAATATGATTCCTATTGTGGGACTGGGAGATTAAAATGTGATTTCTATTGTGGGACTGAGGGATTATGAGAGTACTATAGGTTTTAAAATGAAACAGAAAGTAAGCAGCTAATTGCTCATGAGACCACAACTATTCAAGTGCGTCATGCCATACAATCCCAATACCCCACTTATTCAATTTCTAAACTTTAGTTTAAATTTTAATGAATTTATTTTTAAATACTACATCTGTTCCATTAAAACGTTTGATTTCGGTACAAGACTTTATGCAATGTTGTATTGTGAGTTAATGAAGAGAAAGTAAAGACTAAAGTAAGAGATGAGAAAAAGTAGAGATGAGAAAAAGTAGAGATGATGTTATTTTCATTTTAGGAAACGTTTCTTTTTTTATGGGACAACGAAAAAAGGATTATGTTTCATTTTTAATGCTAAAGGGGAGCATGTCACAATTTAAATAATTATAAATGGAATTAGCTGGAGATGAATATATAATAAGGATGATGAATAAGATTTTCGGTTCTTTTATTGAGTTTATTTATACTTAATCGGCCTTCAGATCAGTAACTGGACAACCCAAAATTAATGGGCGTATGTCATAAATATTAAAATTAATTGAGCGTCCAATATTAAAATTCTGAATTTGCCTCTAACTCCATCTATATATGTTGCTTTTGTTTTGTGTGATTTGTGTTGGAATTAAGGTGTACTATATTGTTCTTGTTTCTTCATTGATCTAGCATAGTTAACGAGGAAGCTTCGCTTACAAGAAATGGTTGGTGATACACAAATTTTCAGGAAACTGCATTTACGCGCGTAGCATTAATTGGAATTTGGAAGGGACTTAGTTTTTCTCTACAGTCAAATTTGTCAACTTATGTGAGTCTGAGGCGATTTATTATTCTCTTCCATCTTCCTTTGCGTGGCCTCCTGATAAGGACCTAGTATTTTATTTTATTCCAGAAGGGAATTGATTCTCTCCTAATCTCTCTTAATTCACGCTAATTTATTTTTATTTGTGCTCTACCAATTGATAGGGAAGATAAACCCTATCAAATCCCTATCTATTGGTAGAGCACAAATGGATTTAAATTGGCGTGAAATGAGAGAGACTAGGAGAAAAATCGGTTATCTCCATAAGAGAGAAACTGTGATTGAGAGAATTATAAATATTAATTTAAATCATTCTGCTTGATAATAATTAGACTTGGCTCATCATCGTTTTTTGCAACCGACTCGATGATAGAATCAAATGTGGCCTCCTTATTAGCTAAACATGTAACTGCCTTCATAATTTTGTTGAGAAGTTTATTCGTCTCGGCGACTTAAATGGCATTCTCATCAAATTTATGATAAACAACATCTAGAAATTCTTGCTATGAGCAATCAGGATTTGAGCATCGATACTTATGGAGCCATACAAATGCTGGATGGTCAAAAAATAATCTCACAAAGAACACACGATCGGAATCAGAGAACAAATGATAGTCAAAATATTCTTGAATATCAAATATCCATCTCACGGGGTTAACACCAGAAAATCGATGAGCAGTGGAAGGGGAATCTGACAACAAAACAGACATGGTGGTAGAAAGGAAATCAATTGGAGGATGAGAACCTAATGAAACCACCAATTTGATAGAAATTAACGTGAGGTTAATTCCTATGGAGGAAATATTTGAGAAAATAATGAAGAAGAGGAAAGTAGAAATACCCTAGTTGAGGTGCTGGGGTACGCCAGAGAGAGAATGAGATTAATATTTTAATTCTTCATTCCGTTTAATCATAATAAAAGACTCCACACATATTTATAATATGTCAGACACAAAAAGATCCTCTTTAAATTGGGAAAACAAATAAAATCCTAACCACTAGGGAAAGTAAATCAAAAAATAATAACTAATAAAATAAGCTAACTATTATACAGAGATATTATCAGCTTTCTTCCGGAATAAAATAAAATACCATGTCCCTATCACTCCCAAATTGGCATTTTGTAATTTAATTAAAGGTTAAAATGAAAAATCAAGAAGTTTAAAATTTTCACCAATAAAGGTAGTTGGAAAATCATACGTTGACATCATTGATAAAGAAAACATCATTAATTGGTTGGCGACAAATAGATTATATGTAGACAATTTTTTTTTTGTCGTATGATAAATACAAATGAATCTAAATTTCATCATTTTTTCGACTAATTTTTAAAATTACGGTGCCTACAAGAATTTAACCTGAATTATTGTTGTTTCCAGCAATTTTCCCTTCAATTTATAGAAAATGAACACATAGCAAGCCAGCTAGGTCCTATTTACACATATTTGAAGATTAATTATAGACTTATCTCACTATAAGAAACAACAGATTTTCTGACGGACACTAGTTTCTATTTTTCCGTCGGTAATTTACACGCCCGTGAAAAAAGTTCAATTGCGGACTACAAGCACTTGGTTGAAAATTCCGCCGGTAAGACAATTTTATGTCGGTAATTACCGAGGGATTGCCTCCCTTTGATAATTCAACTTTTTTTATGTAGTGATCAAACTTAATTTGCTAAAATTATGTGTATGATTATTAGGGAGGGAGAAGTTACGAAGAAGATCAGTAGTACTCCAATTTGCATGCGAATCTTTCTTCATCAATTCCGACGGCTCCAACCAAGCCATTATCAAATGCCCAGTTGGTTTTTGTAGTCTTTTGTGTAATTGTATGTGCCTTATTTTTAATCTCACAAGGTGTCAAATTCCCATAAATAATTTAACCCTTAATTACATCTCAACTTGTGAAAGCCCTAATAACTTAAGTATTTCCTTCACTTCCTCCTTCAAGTGGGCACATCCAAGTTGTTAATTAAATTAATACTTTGATTTAGTCAACAACAAAGTACAAGTCAAATGGAGTCCATTTCAGTTGTGAGGTACTACTATATATATGTTATGTACAACAATAAAAGCTTAATTCTCAAAAACCAGTTCCTCTAAAACAAAACAATGACAAACCACTACTACTCCGCTCCAAAACATAACCGCTCCATACCAACAACACCATTCGGAGATGCAACGAGCTTCGATCTAACCCTCGTCTCGGTCGACAACCTCCAGTGTAAACGTCGGATCGGCCACCGGTTTAGAGTGTACGCAGAGGTCCAACTAGATGGCGGCAAGGTCACGAAAACCGACACGTACGAGGCGGGAGGGCCGGATCCGACGTGGAACTTCACCGTGCATTACCCTGTAGCAGATGTAACGGGAGGGAATCTGGTGGTGCGTCTCTACTATAAGAGAAGTGTGGGACACGCTTCTATTGGTGAGGTGAACATTGATGTGAGTAGACTTTTCGATGGTTGGCGTGACTCTCGTCAGAATACTAAGACATTCCAGTTGCCGAAGGGGGAATTGAATGTTACCTATCGTTTTGTATGAGGCAGATAAAATGAATGATCAAGTGTAGAAATCGAAGTTGATGAGTTTCAAGCTCATTGCATCGTTTCTCTTTTTCTTGTTGTTTTTTGAATATGAATTGTGGGAGAAGATCGAAGCTTATACTCACTTCATCAAGAGAGCTATGGTGATTGGTGAACGCATCAAACAGAAAAATTCAACCCTATTATAGTACTGGTGGTGCGTCCAAAAACTTGATGCACTATTTATTAGCACTAAAAATACTTGCAAGTATATAAGGTAGATCTAGTATAGTTAAAGGTCAGTATCGTGATATCAAACTCAGGGAATAAGATTGCAACTGTCTATCATATACTAAGCGTCATGTACTATTTAGAGACACATGGTTTTTGGGGTTGAATTTATAAACTAGCCATAAAGAAATAAATAAATAACAGAAAATATAAAAATAAATAATATACAAAACAGGCTAAGGAATTCAGAATTTTAGGAACCACAATCAAAAGCTAAAATCCAAAAGACTTCCTTGAATTACGGTCTCTAGAGTTACTAAGCTATCACGTATGTAAAACTATATCTTCTCTCGAAGCATATAATTTGTAGATTGCTACCTAGAACCGAAGTGTCCTTCCTAAAACTAAGGCAACAACTCCTAAAAGCTCCTAAGATAATTTTGCTTCATTCAAAGGCTCAAATCTCTCGATTATATTGGCAAAGACGTCAATTTCTCCTCTTTCAAATTAGACTACTCACTTCTCAGTTCTTGTAGTAAAATCCACATGCATTCATAAGATGGCCAATCAAACAAATGTATAAGCACAAGAGAAATCGAAATAACTACAAGAGCTAACAAGGAAAAACAATTGAATTAATAACTCAAAATCATAGCATATTACCAAAAATTCTACAAAAGATGTTTAATACTCATAGACAAGTAAAACAACAAAAAGTACTAGACATGAAGAAAAACAAAACAAAACCCAAGGTTGAATTATGCAGTCTTCAGTCTTCTCTTGCCTGGATCTGCAGAGCTCCGCTCCAATGGAAGATGGAAGAATAATATGTGGAATATGAGATGGAAGAATTATAGGGATGGAGAGGATTGGAGGCTCTGAGATGAATATTATGAATTAGGTTATGGGGTATATATAAGCTAGAAAAGGATTTATAATTGGTAAAAAGTATCCTCCAAGTAATGGAAAAGATGGTAAATTCGAATTCTCCAATTAATAGAAGAGATTTGGCAACAATTTCTTTCCTTCCTTAATTTCCGCCTAATTTTGACTGCACTGCGCAACGTTCGTAAAATGGTCATAACTTTCTCCACAGAACTTCGATTTAGATGTTCAAGGTACCCACGCGAAGCTCTTTCGAAGATGAAGAGAATGGTATGTATTAAGTACTGATTGGACTTCAAACTCGTTGGCAGATGGTCTCGAACAGAGGCTGTTGTACCTTGGCCTTTTTGCACCATTTTCTATCTTTTTCTATCATTTATCAACAAACACATCAAAATACCAAAATATATAAAATATGCAATTTAAGAACATAATTTGCAAGATTGACATTTAAAACGAGCCAAATCTAGACCTTAAAATCATGCAAATCCCGTGTTTATCACTCTACTATAAGAGAACTGTGGGCAACACTCTTATTGGTGACTGGTGAGGTGGAAATAGGTTTGAGTGAACTCTTTGATAAGTGGCGTGACTCAAGGGTGAATGCTAAGGCATGCCCTGTAACTGTTCAAGGGACATTCAATATTAGCTATAAATTTACATGAGGCACAAATTTTTTTTAAAAAAATGATGATGTGTAGGCCAAGATCAATCCACAAGTTGCTGAAATTTAATTTTGTATTTTGATTAATGTTTATCCATGATTCTGATTGGTACCTGTTAGGAACCTAAATTCCTAACGAACCAATAAAACGGAAAAAATACAATATAAAGAGAATCCGGCGCCCGTTAGGGTCGGCGGAGAGATAAATACGGATAAATTCGGCGCCCGTGAGGGTCGGCGGCCGATTTACTGCCAGTGGCCGTCAAGGCATATGATGACAAGATTGGTGATCTTTTTGTTCCAACACATCCGAAAGTGGAGATAAAAGTTGATTTGGAGACTTTACTTGACAAGTATGTTTCTTGCCGTGGGGATTTTACTGTGATTCTAGTCACAGTCAATCGAATGGTCATACTAGAGCAATAAATGTTCACTCCAAGTGCTCAAGATCCCATATTTTGTTCACAGCCAAAATTGGATCATGGTTCAGTTTTCGGATACAAAGTCTTATCTATGACCAACATCGACCGTGCGTATTTGACCCAGGAGGAGAGCTTTCAACTCTCTTTGTTTCGAAGTTTCCACCTTGAGGACAAGGTGGGTTTTAACCGTGGGGGAGTTGTTACGAGCCTTATTTGACTTTCTTTAGTTTAGATATTGTAGGGATTTGATATCTTTTCTATATATTGTTTTTCTTGTTAGATAAGTTGGGGCAGTAGTATTTATTATAAATAGGATAGATTGTTATCTTGTTATTCATTCAACCAATTAAAGAAATCAGTATTTCGCCAGCTTGGCTTGAATCACAAAACTCTAATTATCTATCGCTGCCGACGAGATTCATTCTCGCGCTCAGCCCTATATCCGGAGATCACCGCCGACCCAAGACCTGGGCGCCGGATTAATCAACGGATCTAAACTCTCAACGCTGCCGACGGAGACTCCTCCGCGCCAGCCCTATCGTTTGTCCGCCGACCCTTAAACGAGGGCGCCGGAATTGTGGTGTTAAGTTGTGAATTTGGACGGAATTCTCACGTTAGGAGCAGGAGGCTCCTAACAGTACCCAATTGTAAAATTCGAAATTAATGAATTTCAAGCTTTAGTAACGGAATTGCAGATAATCTTCGTAGCAGATTTTCACTTTGTTGTAGTTATTATCCACACATATAAATTGTCATTAACAGGGCATTAACGTGAAAAAACGTTTGCAAGGCATTAGCGTGATTAAGGAAACCTATAGAAAATATAATGCATAAAGTAGAGAGAAGAGTGAAGGTCTTTCTATCACGATCTCGTCACTTATCTTCTATTATACTCTTTCATCCATGAAAAATAATCTTGATAGCAGAAGACGTAAGTTTTGATGCAAAATTTATAAAGTAAGAGAAAAATTGAGGGAAAATGTGGTGGAAATATAATGTTCACGAAAAATGAGACGCAAACTATAAGAGATAGAAACTTACCATATATATACATAGGGGAGCATTAAGCTCCTTTTACCCCTTTAGATATTATTTCCTTCTTAATCACATCCATTGGATTATACTCCCTCCGTTCCATAGTAGTAGAGGCATTTCTTTCCGGCACGGAGATTAAGAAAAGTTGTATTAGGTGAGTTAAGTAAGTGGAGAATAAAGTAATAAATGAAAAAGGTAGAGAGATGTATAGAGAATAAAGTAAGAGAGAGTAAAGTAGGTGGGAAGAAATGTGTTGACTTTTACCAAAAAAGGAAATGAATCTTGTAGCAAAAGGTGATGCGGTCACCCCAGCCGCCCCCACACCCCGGCCCGACAGTTTGTGAGGGGGTTCAATCAGGGTACACAGCGGCCCGTTAGAGAGGAGGCCTTCAACCCACTAACCTGACAGGAGCCCATCTCTCAAGGCCTCACACTTGTGCCTGAGAGATGGAAGCTCCCACACGCCAGTAGTGGGATTCGAACCCAGCTCCTTGTAGCAATATCTGCTCCCCCGGAACCAATTGCGCTAAGCCCCTGCGGGCAAAAAAGGAAATGACTCTACTACTATGTAACGTACCAAAATGGCAAAATGACTCTACTACTATAGAACAGAGGGAGTAGTAGTGGACGGTCAAGATTAGAATTCTGAAATTAATCCCGTGTTACATTATTGGTACCATTCTTTGCATTACAAGGTTATAATAGTAAACATATAATGTCTGGAACACGTTTCAAAACGGAAGGTCCGATAATTAAGCGGGATTTTCATAGACCTTCCAACTTCTTACTCTCTCTCATTCTATCCCATCAAACCACGATCAAACAACTTCTCTCATTTTTCAAACCCTTTCTAACCCTAGCCGCCGCCGCTCAAAAAGCTTGGAACCAACAGCGACATCGATTCTCACTGTGAAAAGCGACGTGGGTCGACGATTCCGAGTCTCAAAGTTCAGATTTCAGTTCGCGCGCGCCGTCGGTCGACTATTCATCTCCGATTTTCATATACGGTACGCTTATAAAGTCCCGATTTTTAGTTTGATTTCTTTGAAAAAATGTGAAATTGTGAGCATTAGATGACGGGTTATGAATTTTTGGAAGTTTATTGTTGGTTTCTGAGTTGTATTTGGTTTGATGTTAGATTTTTGGGTTGAATTCGTCCTGAATTTGTCGATTTTGCTTTAAATATACGAGTTTGGGTATAAGTTTTATTTTTGTTGGTTTTGTAGACGAATTAGCTATGGTTCTGGTGTAAAATCTAAAGTGATTTCTGTTGTGGTTGTGTTTGTTATCGTTTTGATGTCGAAAAGAGGTCGCTCATACAAAAGTCAGCCGACGCTGACCGAAGGTGAGAATGTAGCCATATTTTACCAATGTGATAGTATCTTGTGTTTTATTTTGGTGCATTATTAAGTACTCCCTCCGTCCCATTAAATATGCAACGTTTGCTTTTGCGCACTTGTTTTGGAAAAATTATAATAAAATAACTAAAGTGGTGAAAAATTAAAGTAAGAGAGAGAATAGTGTAGAAGAGAGTCCCCTTTATATTATTCTCTTTTTTACTTTATTTTTTCTCTACCTTAACTATTTATTATTATTTTTGCAAAACATGTGTAAAAAAGCAAACGTTTCATTTCTAATGGGACGACGGGAGTATTTGTTGTGCATTTGTATCTCTATTATTTGCATTATAACTTTATTCTGTCTCTGTTCAATTGTTGCTTGAAGTGTTGTCCTTTTTTGTCACATTATTATGCACATATGCTGGATTATTTGGTTGGATTTCAACATTATTGATGTATGTGTTTTGTAATAGTGATTATTAGGTTGAAATTATGCATTATTCTATGCTCTATTAACATTATTGTACGGTCAGCTATGTACATTATACAGTTATTGTTATGAATTACTGAAATTCCATACTGTTTTTTTTACATGATCAGATTTGCACATTATAAAGTTTTTGTTTTGCTGTAATGGTATTGACTACTGTTTTTTTCTCTAGCATCCAAGCTGCCAAGGTTGGCTATTGACGATGCAGTTGATGATGTTATTCCAATAGCAATTGCGCAAAAATTCCGGGAAAGACTTAAGGAAGGGAATACGGCCGAGACTAGTACGTCAGATCAAGAAGCCGACAAGAGGAAGCAAAGAGGAAAGAAAGTGGACCACTTATATAGTCGCAGCACTACAGAATTCCTCAATTTTTTGAAAGGCCTTACTCCACGGCAGAAGGAAGCCGTGCATGACCTTGGATTCAGCGCTATACTCCACTTCAACGTTAGGAGACCCCAGGTTACATTGCCTTTACATTGCCTACTGGGTTTTAAAATCATTTAATCTAGCTAGGTGCCAGATTCCGTTATGTGGGGGTGGGGCGTTGACACTTGATGAGGAGGACGTCCACTTGACCCTAGGTTTTCCTAGAGGCCCCACACCAATCACAAGGCCCGTTGATAAACAAACCGAGTTCTAGTTCAATGACTACGTTGCGGATAGGTGTGGCAAGAGTCGGTACAAAATGACGGCTGGAGACTTTGCCAAACTGATCACGGCGGAGGTGAATGGTGGGTCCGATTTCAAGCGCATGTTTATGTTCACGCTAGAGAATGCAGTGATTGAGACACCGGCAAACGGTAATCTGAAGCCCAAAATTCTACATTTCATCAACGACGTTGATGAGATTAGAAATTTCAATTGGTGTGGGTACGTCTTATTCGTCTTGGAGGCCACGTATCCTACCTGGGACAGAGGTGAAACCGTATATTTTACGGGGCCTATCCACTTTTTGTTGGTTAGTGAAACAATTACTGCATTAGTATATAATTTACATTCATTACTTACATAGAATAACATGCATTATTGATATGTTTTATGTTTGATCATGTTTCATTATTCATTTAAAGTATGCATTACTCCCAGTTGATCTGATGCATTATATATACAATTCGATACATTACTAACCTTTTGGCGAACTGTGTATATTGTCAGTGTGTGTATGTGGACCGCGTAGTTCACATACGGAGGCGTGTCAGCTGTTCCTGGCCAACAATAAAGGGTTGGACAACAGAAACCCTCAAACAACGAGAGGATGCCGAACGTCACCAGTTCGGTACTGGGAGATTGGAGGACCGTGTTGATAAAGAAAAGTATTTGATGGATGAGGAAGCTAGGAGGTTGGAGGCTGTGAACAGAGGAGACGGTGCAGCACAAAACACGCATAGAGCAAAACGTATACGAGATAAGTTCATCGCGTCAAGCGTGCTCATGGGCCATGCCATCACGACGTGGGTAGAGGATTTCAAAATGATACATGTTGAACTGCTGGAGGATCAGTGCATCCGAGTAGGGAGTCAAATAGGAAAGAAGTTGTTGGGATTAGAGGATGAGAGAGTGGTTCAAGATGAAGAAATTGTTACACAATTGACTCAGACAAGGAAAAACGAAGAGAAGTACAGTCCAGAGTGGATTGCAGAGATGGAAAAAATGATGGCGGCCTATGACAAGAAGAAGACGATTACAAGAGGATTCGATAGGCCTTCATTTGTGCTAGAGGGTTTTGAATGTCCTGACCCTTTTGCTACACAGACAACACAAAGGACAGAAGGTGTTGGTGGTTCAGGGGTTAACATTAATGATGATATACCCCAACATGTGCCAGTTGGTGATCATCCTACAGCTGATGACCTGGTAGAGGACATCCAAATGCACGAGCCGATAGGCAATGATACCCCTGGTATCATACAAGAAGCTGGTGGTGGTGATGGACTTGAAAATCCACCAATCTCGCACACTGAGGTAGTTTGTTGAGAAACTAAAGCCTTAAGTGTTTCTAATTATGTACATTATTATAATTTCTGAATTGCTCTCCCATTGTGTGCAGGGGTCTAATCCGATTGCTGAAGATGTTGTTGGGAAAGAGAAGGAGGATTCAAGGGCTAAGACAAAAGCCGAGATGAAAAACTCTCCATCAAAGAATGCAGCCGCTCAGGAGACCCTCAAGGTAAATACGTCTTCAGCATTACTTTCATTGTGTAATAGTAATGTTACATTATTGACATTGTTTCCTTACATTAAATGTCTGTCTGGCTGCATTACATAGTTTATTTGTTAAAGTCATATATTTTTTAAATCAGACAACCAAAGAGAAACGCGCTGAGGTCCCGGCTACCAAGAGAAAACAGCCTCTTTGGGAGGGAGCGTCTAAGGGAACCAAGGGCAAACAGTTGGACATTCAAAAAGTGGTTGGATATCTTAATTAAAGATCTCATTTGATACATTATTATGTTGATGTCATGTATTATTCGGTTGCTTATTTTTTTTCTTGTTAAAGGAACACACTGCAGCACCGCTTAAGGGGATCGTGATAACAACACAGCCCTTAAAAGGTGGGAGTGCTAAAGACAAGGTTATTGGGAAGGTTGTTGATCAAGGAAAATGGAAAGGGAAACACATCCAACAGGATTCGGGTGCGGATGAGGTATCAAAAATCTTAGTTAAGGCAAACATTAAAGTAGTAGACATGTGAATTTTAACATTTAGGGTTGTTGCTGTGTTTTTTATAATTTATGTCTATCTATATTTTGTTAAGAAGGCAACAACTCAAGTGAAAAAACAAGTCTGGCTGCCCGTTCTCTATTCAACGAGAGAGTAGTCAGAGTGACAGCAAAGCCACACACAGTGGACAAGCAGTTGTACTACTGGGTTCTTAGCACAGCAGATAAGAACAGGTAAATTTGTTAATTTTCCAGTAAAATATGCTTGGCAAATGTTTAGTTTTTTTAACGGTGTAAACACGTCTAGGGATTCTGTTGTCTACTACGACACATTTCATACTACTGTGCAACTCGAGTTTCAATCTTTAGCGCCATTCAAGCCAGTGAGTCCTGATATGATGTTATCGATACGTGGAGCTCTTACCTGAATACAATGGAAAAGAGTAGGGCACCGGAGACTGTTTCGAGGCTGTTCTTCTCTACAAAACGATGCGTAAGTGAACAATATTTTACTGTTTTTGTCAACATACTTTAATAACTAACATTCTGTAAAATTCTGACACAAATAAACTACAGCGACAATCAATGGTCGACGCACGTCCCGAATGGACAGAAGAATTCCAGTTCGATACATTCTTGACAAGGTTGTTGGAGGAAGCGCTAGGAACTGGGAGCTTTCTATGGGAAAAATTTGACATGGTTAGTTGTAGTGTAATAATTCAATTAAGTTCATTCGTAATGGAGATATTATAAGGTCCGGTAATGAAACTTTCGTTGTGCAGTTCTTCTTCCCTATTTGTGGGACGACCCATCAATACGTGATTGTTTCGATCTGCCAAATGGCAAGATGAACATCATAGACCACACCTTGGCTGAAACACACGGGACATTTGGAGAAAAATATGGGAACACACCCTCGTTGCTGGTATGTAATATGGACCTGTATCTCATCGGCATTATATACGCCAAAATGTACATTATTAGTCTTTGTTAAAGTTTTGTTTTTTTTAGGTGTAGAAAAAGTTCTTCACAGCATCACTTACCAAGTCCAAAATGGCAAAAATGGCGGCACAGGTCAGAAAATGTAATGCACATGTCGTGACAATGCCTTGGAGGAACAACAGCGGCACCGTGGACACGGGGGTCTATGTGATGAGGCACATGGAGACGTACTTTGGAGAGAGGGAGAAAGATTGGGAATGCGGACTAAGCGCCAAAGGGACAAAGAGCCTGGAAATGTTGCGGATGAAGTTTACAACGGCCATGCTTACTTCTCCACATAACTTCAAAACTGCAACCAACCAAACTCAAGCCACCAAGCATTGGATGGAGAAGCCTTCAAAGTTCACCTTCGAAAAGTGGGTTGAGAATTATGGGATCGAGTGATCGTCTGAATGGTGTTTGGAAACTATATATTTTGATTGGAACTTGCTGTTTTTTGAAAAATACTGATGTTGGAAGGGGAATAGCCGATTTGTGGCTTGGAATGTTTGGGAACAATATACATTGTGCTAAAAAAGGTTTCAAGATGTTAGATATTTTGGTACTAATATTTTGCTGCACAAAACTTGTAATGGCTGAAAATAGGGGTGCTTAAACGGTTCTCCAGTTCTCGGTTAACCGGAACCAGAACTGGAACCGACCGGTTAATTAAGGAACCGGAACCGAATTTTCCGGTTCCGGTTCCGGTTCCAACTTTTTAAATAAAACCGGTTCCGGTTCGGAACCGGTCGGTTCCGGTTCCTAACCGGGAACCGGATTATAATTCAATTTTATTTTTTTATAATTTAATATACTAATAAATCTAATTTAATTGAATTAATTTTGAATTAAAATAAAATAAAGAAACATTGCGTGATTTTTAGATTTAAAAGTATTAGATTTGCGAGCTCTGTTTCTGAAGTATTTAAAATGTTTAAACCATGATACTTTGAATCTACAATTATTTCCCCAATCAATTTTTTATGAACTATCTACAATGAGTAGGATATCATAAGTTTGTTTTTGAAACTTATACAATTACAATATCATTTCATATGATAGAAATTTAACTTTATAACAAATATATGTAACAATTCATTTAACATACGATTTTAACATGTTTGTGAATAATTTATTAACTGTTCCGTTATAAACCAAAAAGTCACAACAAGATCAATTAGTTATATTAGAAATTCCATTGAATATTTGTTTAGCCAAAAAGGGGAAATTGAATTCAATTTTAAAATTTATTTTTTTAAAAAATTGCTAAAGTTTAGAACTCCTATTTTTTTTATTAAAAAATTGCTAACATAAACTAGTCCGACCTACTACACTTGACATCACTCTTATCCATATATGAATATTATTGTATTGTTGGTTTGTACTTTTGTGTATTTACTTGATTTTTTTATGTATTATTTGTTATATTTCTAGATGTTGGCTTATTATTTTTTTAGTATTGAACTATCTAACATTATAAATAAATTCGGATTAAAATTACACATCGGTTCCGGTTCAGAACCGGAATCGACCGGTTCTTAACCGGCCGGTTCCAAACCGGAACCGATCGGTTCCGGTTCTAGGATTTATGAAAATTTAAAACCAGTTAACCGGTCAACCGGTCCGGTTAGAACCGGAACCGGCCGAATAAGCAGGCCTAGCTGAAAATAACTTAATAATGTCAATTTATTGCTTAATAATGTAAAATGTATAGGGAATAATGTAAAACACAATTATTGAATATTATAATGTTTTACAACAAGCTCAGCAATTAATGCATGTAAGTAAACAAATAATGTAAGTAATTTCATTTATAATGCACCTTTATGAGATACTGATGCAGTGCGTATAACAAAATAATGTAATGAATCTACAATTGTAATCTATGAAACTATGTATGTAATGCACTGTTATTCACATTAAGGTAAATATTGTTTCTCCAAAATGCCCGTCTTCTGTAGTAATTCTAAAAAAGTATTAAGTACTAAATACAAATAATGTAACATATAGATAACAATAATGCACAAAAACCAATTTAAAATGAGCAATCATTTCCAAAACTTTGTTCACAATGAGAAGACATCGACCTCAATGATGAACATAAAACGTAAAACAAAAACAAATAATGTTGTTATAATCAAAATACATCAACATTTCCTCTTTCCCTTACGCAGCTCATTCTCCGTTGCAAGCTCTTTATGTTAGAGTTTGTATACTAGAAATCACCTTTCGAGTGATTGAATACTATTAAAACTCTTATTTTATTTTCCAAAGGAATAAACAGATTATTTTTATCATAATGTTGTTATGTTTTACATTTAATAGATGTTTATTACATGTTTAAATGTATAAGTAACTTAATAAAGTCTAAGTCTTTGTTTTAGTAGACCGGTTGTGGGCGTCGTTCACTTTAAGGTAACACGGTCAGTTCTAAACAAAGAAAAAGAATAATTTCACAACCTAGATAGGCTTAGACTACCTATCGTGAAAGGTTGCAATGTCAGTCCGATTATTTCTAAGCCTTACTGAAATAAGATGACATTGGTTTGGTATAGCACTGAATGGATCTAACATCGAGACAGTTTTTATGCTATCTACTGAAAGACGAGGTCTTGTAAATTGTTATTTCTTAATCAAGTGTACGTTAGCATTGAGCATACGGTATTGATTATGCACTACTTTGACTTACCAAATGGTGCGGGTTTTTCGCAACCCAATAATCCTGATATATTGGGTAGTGGTGATTAATATCTAGCGGTGCTAGGATTGCTATTATGTTGAATCGTGCGCGAGGTGAGTCTCGTTTGATAAAAAATAATAAATAAGTTTTTCTTGCTGAGTCATCTCTTGGAATAAATAAGATATTAATTAATTAAGTCCATAGCAGAAAATAATTAATTAATGGATGTTTCTATCTTAAGCGCGGAAAATAAGTATCAAGTAATGGAAACCCGAAGTACTTATAATTTTGGATTAGGATGGGGAGTGCAATATTACTTCTGTAGTGGCTGCTCGTAATATTCCAATTATAAGCTTGTATTAAATTGGTTTAATTTAATTAGTAAAAAGCTAATTGGAGGAGCCCATATCCAAAGCCTTCCATAGATCCCTGTCTTGGCCCAATATGTGACTTATTATAAATAGGAGAATAAAGGAGACAGAAAAACACTAGTTTTTCTCTCTAAAATTTTCGTCCCCCTCTCTTCATAGAAGAGGGATGATTTTTCTTCTCCTCTGTGGGAAAGGATTTCTGTCTTCTTTATTTAAGTCCTAGTACACAGGTGAGATCAGCCCACCCTGATATCGGTTTACGGTCCGGGAAACAGACAAAAGATCCGTGGTTTTGTACTAAAGATCTTCACGTGGAGAAGGCGCTAGCCATCTTCGATTCTTTGGAGAATCTTCAAGGTATAATGGCTAAACCGTAGAAAAGCATGTTTTAGGTTTCAATTAATTTAAAGCATGTTTTATTTGAGTTTTGAGCATGATACATGTGATAATTACGCAAATAGAATTTGTCTAAATAATCGGCTAAATAGATCGGAATTATTATGTAATTGATTTATATGAGCGCTTTCGCTGCCAACCCATTCACTTTAAGCATTGGACAATTTCTAGAGTCGTGATGACACAACTTATCGCACGTCTTACACCGTCTAAAGGGCCTAGTAGCATCCTTGATAGCCTTTTCTCTCTTGGAAATCAGACGACTAGCGGAGCTGCTCGCGTGCCCCTTCGTCTTCACCACATCCGGAGGGTGGACCCCAACGACTTCCGCATTTCCATTCCATAAAACTGTTCAATCATTCGCCTCTTCTCAGAGGCGAATGTTGTAGCAGTTCCCATCGTAGAACGCGAAACCAAAATCTAGTGATTTGAACTTCTGCCCAACCACAGGCTTCAAATCTTTCGAACAGTCAGGTACAACAACCACTGCACACAATCACAAAAACAAAATCTCAGCTAACATAAACATTATGAATTATAAAACGTGCATTATCTATCTAATAATTTGAATTATACAGTACTAAATCTACATTATCTGTATCTAATAAAACCACACCCGAGCCGCCACGTGTCTAAACCCTAATCAAGACAAAATAAAACTTGAATTATTTATTCACAACTGTACATTATCCATTAATGAATGTAAATTAAGATTATCAAATAAAACAACACTCTAGCCGCCACGTTTCTAAACCCTAGCCCATACAAAATAAAACGTGCATTATTTATTTAATACTTTACATTATAAACTTAAAAATTGTACATTAAGTTTATCAAATAAAGACATCCCTGTCGGCCTCAATTCCAAACCCTAGCCGAGCCCATAAGTAAACTAATGCTCCTTGTTAACGTCTGCTATAGAACTAGAAACAATTAACAGTTACAGAAAATCGAAAAGGGTTGCGTTAATCCCTACTTACTACATCCATCCAAGCCCAACGATAATATTCAGAGAACAATACTCAGAGAATGTTCTAAACAATTTACCTTCTTCCATTGTTGAAGCATAAGCTTCGTCCATTGTTGCAGAACAACCTTCTTCCATTTTAGAAGTAATTACTTGTACAGAAAATATTCCCGGTACTCTCCCAAAAAATATTCTGTAAACGATAATTACAAAATGAAACTTTCGCACGATTTTTTTAAAGCAGAATTTAGTTCAATGGAGAATGATGAGAGATTAATCGTGAAAGAGAAGAAAGAATTCTTTAATGTGTTGAATAAAACCGCTAGAATATTTTGTGAATGAGAGAATCATGGACTTACCATAACCGACGTTAATGGAATTCCTCTAAACGCCCTTTTCTATTTTTTTAATGAATAAAATTGATTAGATCAGGCCCTAATTTCGGCCCTTAGATCTTAATATTGAATGGTGGAGATTAAAAAGGAAAAAGTACAAAAGATAGGAAAAGTATATGAATACTAATTTTAATAGACATGTAACAAAAATAAGACTGTTTTTGTGAATACAAGGAGGGAAATTTTCATTTATAATTCACAATAAACAGGAATGCTTGTTATAAGGCTAAATTTTTCAATACTTTTTCTGTTATAAAGGAATATTGTGATTTGGAAGAGTATATAATTTGAGCTTTGACACCTTTTTACTATACAATTATTATTGAATAGAATCATAACAGAAATTCTAAGATTCGAAAGAAACTTATCTACTTTTATGTTAGAACACTACAAAACAGATAATTTAAACAAACCATGCTTGCAAAACTTAAATCATTTCTTTATCTAATTAAAAATACCGATAGCTATTGTCACTAGTGGAATGTAATATTCTCATAGGATAAGAAGAATATAGACTAGCTTTAGACCTTGATGGACTTTATGATGGGGTTTGGTGCCCCTTGCACAGTGAAAGACTTGTACAAAACAAATAAATCAGACGTGGATCTATTTGATCGATTATGCGATTAATCAATTCACATGTTAAACAGATAATTGCATGCTAGAACGCAAATAATTCATGCTCATAGAAAGTAAATCCTAAAACATGAATTCCACGGTTTAGAGTTACCGGTTTAATTCTCCAAAGAATCGTCGATTGCTCGCGTCTTCTCCACGATGATCTTCAATACTAGACCACAGATCTTCTCTCTGGTTCCCGAACTGTATCTCGATATCAGGGTGGACTGATCTTATCAAAATACTAGGACTCGAATAAAGAAGACAAAAGAAATCCTTCTCCAATTAGGAGAGAAATTCGAACTCCTCTGGGTAGAGGGGGACAAAAATTATGAGTAATAATAATAATGATTTATGTATCCTTTATTCTCCTATTTATATTAACTTCCTTTTGGGCCCAGACAGGGATCTATGGAAGGTTTTGGATATGGGCTCGCCCAATTAGCTTTTTACTAATTAAATTGAACCTACAATTTAATACAACCTTATATTGGAATATTACGAGCAGTCACTACAGAAGTAATATTGAACTCTCCCCATCCAAATCCGAAATTACAAGTAATCCGGGTTTCCACTTTTATTATTTATTTCTCGCGCTTAAGATATAAATGTCCATTAATTAATTAATGTCTGCTATGGACTTAATTAATTAATATCTTATTAATTCCAAGAGTGGACTTAGCGAGAAACACTTATTTATTATTCATTGAGTAATAAAACTCCAACTGGCCAGTTTTCCGAATAATAAAACCTTGTTCGAGCTCCTCTTGAGGACATTATCAAACGAGACTCACCTCGCGCACGTTTCAACATAATAGCAATCCTAGCACCGCTAGATATTAATCACCACTACCCAATATATCAGGATTATTGGGTTGCGAAAAACCCGCACCATTTGATAAGTCAAAGTAGTGCATAATCAATACCGTATGCTCAATGCTAACATATGTAGATTAAGAAATAGTATTTTATCAAGACCTAGTCTTTCAGTAGATAACATAAAGACACGTCTTGCTGTTAGATCCGTTCAGTGCTATACCACACCAATGTCATCTTATTTCAGTAAGGCTTAGAAATATGCGGACTAACATTGCAACCTTTCACGATAGGTAGCCAAAGCCTATCTAGGTTGTGAAATTCTTCTTTTTCTTTTGCAAAGCATTGCATAGATCTGACCGTGTTACCTTAAAGTGGACGATGCCCACAACCGGTCTACTAAGCAAAAGACTTAGACTTTGTTTACTTCTTATGCATTTAAATGTTTGTAAAACATCTTATAAATGTAAAAGCAAACACAATGTAATAATAATAGTGATTTTATTCGTGCGAGACTGCTCGAATAATACTGAATCGGGTTAAAAGTGGATTGTAGAGTTTTACGTATACAAGCAAGATTCTATTCGCGCGAAACTTGCTCGAAACATGTTTTTCAGTATACCAAACCTAAAAACCATTAGTATGTTAGGCCGCCTTGAACCGTCGAAACCGACCGGTCGAACCGGAAACTGGGAACCGGTTTTTATGTTTAAAATGCTTGTTTAGAATATGTGAGTAGAGGGGATTGAACCCTAGACCTCTAGGTAAGAAACCAACATTTCTACCACTTCACCACATGATCTTGAATGAAATCTTGTGAACATTAATTATTGTTATATATTAAATCTATAATTTTTTTCCCACACAAATTAATAATTTGAGTTTAGTTTTATACTTTTAAATAATTTTTAGTTGTTGTATGTTTAATTTTAACTATAAGCCACTAAATTTTATTTTTATTGGTGTAATATATATATGAAAAAATAATTTTACCTAAGATTTAATATTATATAGTTGTATATTATTAATATAGTTTATTACTCCATATTTACTAAATATTACTCCAAACTTACTAATAATTCAAGTTTAATTTTATGTATTAACTAATAATACTATTATAGTATATATTTATCCAAATTAACTAAAAATTGATGTTTAGTTTTATATATTGTCTATAATATTATTTCACCACATAAATGTTTTTGAGATAATATGAATTTTATCTATTTATTATATGTAAAATATGTAATTCTTTTTGCTACATTAATTAAAAATTTATGTATTTAATAATTATTTAGATTTTACCGTTCACTTATTTTAAATACTCTTAATATTTAATTTACTTAAAATGTTTAATATATGTTTTTGTCATATGTTACTATTAATTCTAATATACTCCTACTCACTAAATTTAATATATTTTGTAAGAGTATATTTAATTTTTATATTTGCAAGGTAAAACGGTTCGACCAGTGATTGAATCGGTCGGACCGGTTGAACCGTGAACCAGTAGCCTCGTCGGTCGACTGGCCGATCCGAGTTTTAAAACATTGGTATTAACATTATTTACCTCTTCTCCAGAGAGTGTTCGAAATGACACAACAAGGATAATTTTGAATTTTCTGCAATCCCTGTTAGTATATGTTTTGTTTAATTTGTTGTGTGATTTGTGTTGGAATTAAGGTATGGTGTGCTTATTGCATAGGGAAGCTTCACTTATTAAAAATGGTTGGTGGTGCAATAAATTTTAAGGAACCATCATGTGCATAGTATTAATTGAGAGGGGTTTATTATTACTAGACAGTCAACTCAAGTTAAAACTTTTTCTATGTTTTCATCTTCCTTGACTGTTGCTCGACTACTGGTAATTTGTAAATTTAATTTATAGAAAATGCGTACTTAGCTTAGCTACTATGTACCTAGGTCCTATTTCCACATATTTCAAGTTTTGTTATGGAGATATCAATCTTTAAGTTGTTACTACTACAATTGTGTGTATGAATAGAGTGGATGAGGAAAATAAGATGCGAATCTTTTTTCATTATCAAATGTCCAATTGGATTTCGTAATCTTATTTATACCAATACCATGCAAAAATGATCGATCGAATAGAATCTAAGAGCACCTAAAATTGAAAACGAAATTTATTAGTAATAACACTGACTGTACAAACAGTTTTTCAACTATATAGGCCCAAAAACCCTAAAAATTGAAAAAGAAAGAATAGAAAATAAAGTCCTAAAAACAGTTAAAATGGGATTCACACAGCCAAGTTCAGTCACAAAAAGGTGATGGTGATATAGTCCACTGTCCACAACAAAACAAGTGTGGACCGATTCATGAAGTAGGGTACATGCATGGCTTGAACTATTCAACAACCACAAACCACAAAATATAATGTTGGGGCATCATCACCTATAGCTATATATATGTAGAACAACACTGCTTCATCATCCAAAATTTAAAAATGGGAAACAGGTGGGTTTCAAGACATGTACACCCCTCACCAAACTCAAGGTTCGGGGATGCAACGGACTTCCATCTAACCCTCATCTCGGTCGAGAACCACCGGTGCGAACGGCTGATTGGCCAGGAGATCAAAGTCTACGCCAAGGTCCAACTAGATGGCGGCACTGTCACGAAAACCGACGCGTACGTGGCGGACGGGACGATTTCAACGTGGAACTTCATGGTGCCTTATCGTATAACAAAGGCAACGGCAGGGAATCTGGTGGTGCGTCTCTACTATAAGAGAACTGTTGGAATCTATGTCCGGTCAATGAACTTTGACCAATTATATTCAACGAGACATTTAATTTTGTAAAATTAAATGATATAGCGTCGATCTACGTTCGGAGTAGATGACCGTGGTATATTTATTTTCTCAAATCCGATTCCCGGTGAGTGAGAAATAATTGATTAAAGTTGTACAAAATTGCAAACTTAATGAGCTATGAGAGAAGTTTAGGGAATAATTAAGAGAGTTAATTATCCCACATTGAAAGCTACAACCTTATTAAACTAGTATTTAATTAAGAATGATTATTACATGTAATAATTATAGTGGACTAAGATGGGTTGTAAGAGCCCACACGCGCGCACACGCGCGAGCCGCGAGCCTCGTGCCCTTGTCCTTGGATCTTGGCAATTGGCAATTGGTCTTTGGGTGGTTTTTGGGCTGTTCTTTGGGCTTATTCGTAGGCTTGGTGCTTGGGCTTAGTTGTGGGCTTGGCCCACGGCTAGTGGGTCTATTTCTTTTTAGACCACCACCGTTTCCACGTCAGCGAGCCAAGCGGGATGACACCTCGTCAAGTATGACGCGGTAAGCCAACGTGGCTGACACATGACAGTCCACGTAACGGCTTGTAACGCTCGTAACCGACGACCGTTACGGTCTAACATTGATGACAGCCATCAAGGCTATGTTGACCCCTGCAGTGGACCGAGCCTATAAATAGGCTAGCCATTCCATGCATTCTACACACATCAAACACTAGAAAGCATTTCTGCATCATAAGCTCTCTCCCCTCTCTGCATTGTTTTCTCGTCGAAAGCTCTACCCTCTCCTCCATCCAGTTCGCCGGAGCTCTGTTGATAGCGGTGTTGCTTCACCGTAGAGACGCAGCCGTTTTATCTTTGGGGACGAAACGCCAATCCGAAGAGCACTACCGGGGCGTATCTCGTCTTGCGGAAAGAGGCCTCCTCGACTCGGCTATTTCCTTTTCCTACGGTTTATAGTTTCGATTTCCGTTTGTAATTTTCGTTTCAGTTCTTTTCTATATTCCTTCTTGGGTTGTATTACGCTCGGTTATCTCTTGTAACTCCATAAAACCAACAAGAACTATGTGGCGCAGTTGTATTGGTGATCCGGTGCAGATAGATGTGAGTAGACTACTCGATGGTTGGCGTGCCTCTTGTCAGAATACTGCAACATTCCATTCGCCGGAGGGGAATTTGAATATTGGCTATCGTTTTGAATTTGGTAGAAATTAAAAATAAAATGAAGATGTGTAGGGTAGGACAAGATCAATCCACAAGTTGCTAGTGTAATTTAATCTTGTATTTTGGTTAGTGTTCATTCATTCATTCACTGTTTAAATTAGTACCTAAGTGTAAAAATCGAAGTTAATAAATTCAAGGTAGCTATGAGTAAGAGGAGTACTGAATAGTTTTAGACATTTAGTTATGTGGCCCAGTTTATTACTTCCTTCAATCAAATAAGACCTCTTTCTCGGATTACACGGGATTTCTATAAATTAATATTTCATGGCACTCAAAAATTTAACTAGAAATATACATTTGTGACATTGTAGCTATTATGGCATTTGGAGTGTGTGTCATCATTATTGATGTAACAATAGGTCACACGTAGATATGTTACTTCAACCTGAAAATCATGAGTTGGCCCAAATAATCCGACAAATTTATACTAGTATTTGAGTTTGAAAATGTATAGTCCGAAAAAAAATCACAACCAAATGACCCTAATTCGAATAGCTTGCAACCCAATAAGGTTAGCATAGATTTAACCTGAGCCCCATATAGTTGGTCCAAACTGAAATAATTCTCATTTTTTAATTGTCAATTTTTATTACTTTTCTTAAACATTTAAAAGTTAGCCAAATACTGTCCTCCATTCCGCCATAATCCAGACACTTCCTTTTGACATAGAGATTAAGAAATAAAGTGGACTATATAGTCGGTTTAAGTTGAGACTTATTCTTTTATTTCTATCTTCCTTGAGTGTTGTTCACCTATACATTGGTAGATTGTAATTTAATTTAGAGAAAATGCATACTTAGCAAGCTATAAGACTTGCGAAATGAGCTAAGGAATTGAACTCAAAACTCCATGGAGGAATGCTGATTCATGACAGATTTTGTCCATCAGGCATTATTTGAGGGGTGAAATGGTCATTTTACTATTTTATTTAATTTTCAATTATTTCCTTTTCAGTTTTTAGGATTTCGGGACCTCATGTAAATAGTTTCATGATAATATATGTTGTTTTTAAGAAACTAAGGTTTATGAAAATTTTCTATCAGTTGGGTCATTCTTGTATGGTGTTGGCATTAGAAACTATAATTGATAAACATTCCTTTCACTCGTTGCAAGTGGGAAGAACCAAGTTGAAGTGGTAGATGAGTTAATAAGAGTAACGAGGTAGACAAGTTGATCTTATATAATCACTGGGCCAAGACTTGATATAGTCCACAACACAACACATGTAATGTGGACCACTTAATGAATTAGAGTACATCAATATGACTTGAGTAGGTCAATAAAATTAATTAATTAATGAATTAAGGTACATACATAAACATGGCTTGAATTAGTCAATAAAATTAAACCAATTATTTGTGAGGGAATGTTGGGCATCATCTCCTTCACTTATATATAGATATATGTAGATCAACAAAGCTGAATCATCCAAAATCAAAACAATGGCAAACTACTACTACGCAGAAAGACGTATGGACCTGATCACACCAAACACAAGGTTTGGGGATGCAACCATCTTCCATCTAACTTTCGTCTCCGTCGACAACCTCCAGTGCGAACGGCTGATCGGCCGGCAAATCAGAGTGTACGCCGAGGTCCAACTAGATGGCGGTGCCATCACGCGGACCGACACGTACGTGGCTGGCGGGCCGGATCCGACGTGGAACTTCACCGTGCATTACCCTGTAGCAGATGTAACGGGAGGGAATCTGGTGGTGCGTCTCTACTATAACTCTATAAGAGAAGTGTGGGACACACTTGTATTGGTGAGGTGAACATTGATGTGAGCAGACTTTTCGATGGTTGGCGTGACTCTCGTCAGAATACTGCGACATTCCTATTGCCCAAGGGGGATTTGAATATTGCCTATCGTTTTGCTTGACCCAGAAATTAAATTAAAAAAAAAAAAAGAATCATGTGTACCCAAAAATCTTGTATTTTGATTAGTGTTCATTCATGTCACCTTGCTTGTATTTCAAATTGTTAATTCTCTGTTTTATTATGGATAGTACGGTTTGGATTTTGACATGTAATTGGATAATTAAGTGTTTTAGATGGACTGAAAATCTTTTATTCGATCGAATCTGGAAAGTAATGAACTTTTTGTTTCTTGTTACATTATACCCCCTCCGTTCCATAGTAATAGAGTATTTTGCTATTTTGGTACGTTCCATAGTAATAAAGTCATTTCCATTTTTGGTAAAATTCAACACATTTTTCCACGCCTACTTTCCTCTCTCTTACTTTTTCATCTCTTTATCTCTCTACCTTTTTCATTTTCCACTTTATTCTCCATTTACTTAACTCACCTAACACAATTTTTCTTAATATCCATGTCGAAAAGAAACGCTTCAATTACTATGGAACAGTCGAAAACAAACGCTTCAATTACTATGGAACAGAGGGAGTATATGTCACATATTCCGTACTTACACGGACAATTTTCCAGATTCCTCTGCAAATGTTAGTTTTAAGGTTTGATTATTCAATTAATAACTTAATTAGTCAACTTAACAAATTGGTTTTGTATTGAAAGTTTGAAACACTATAGACGTCAATCAAAATATCAAAGAGGATCACCGAATACTGGCGGAAAGGGCTACCTAAACAAAGATTCATAGGGGCCAAAACCTGAACGACTACCTTCAATTGTTGGAGTTTTAGATAAACCTCTGACATATAGGACTACTATTTTCTTTCTATTTTTTTGCTCATGTCACACTCATTTAATTTATAAACTACGTACCTTGTATATATTTATTATATATCTGCCTAGTGGCTGGACGAATTACTCCCTCCATCCGTCATTAAGAGTCTCATTCATGGGCGGCACGGGTTTTAAGAAATGTTAAGAAAAATGGGTGGAAAAAGTTAGTGGAATAGGGGTTCCACTTGTATATATTAGTTTTAATGAAATGTGAATAGAATGAGTTAGTAGATGGTGGGACCCTATTACCATTTATGATAAAAGTCAACCGGGACTTCTATTCGCGGACGGACTAAAATGGAAAAACGGAACTCCTATTCGTGGACGGAGGGAGTAATATATATTTAAGACCTTGAGTAAAATAAAATAGTCAACTTAAAACCTTGATGGACTTATTGATTCAAATCGTCGTTATCAACCTTCAGAAAAAAAAAACGTAAATCGAAGGAAAAAGAATGCTACTCCTACCACTATTTACCGTCCAGAGAATGGTTGAAATGACTCAAATAGGGATTAATTTGAATTTTCTGCACTGATTATGTTGTTTTTGAGTGGTGTGAGTTCTGTTGGAATTAAGGTATGTTGTGCTTATTTCTTCATTGGTCTAGCATAGGATATATTAGTATATGTAGGAAATCTTCACCTAGTCAAAACGGTTGGTGGTGTAAGGAAACATCATATGCATAGCATTAATTGCAAGGGATTAAATATGACTATATATGCAGTCAACTTATAAATTCAAGTAAAGTCAAGACTTATTCTTTGTTTTCACATTTAAGATTAGTTGGAGGTATCAATCTTTAAATTGTTACTAAATTATAATTGTGTGTATGAATAGTGTGGACGAGGAAAATAAGATGTAAACGAAATATACAATTTATAGATTGTTATCTAGAATCAAAGTCTTCTTCTTAGAATTAATAATAATTTCTAAAAACTCTTAAGATAAATTTGCTTCTTTCAAAGGCTCAAATCTCCTGATTATATTGGCAAAGACGTCTATTTCTCCTCTTTCAAATTAGACTACTCATCTCTCGATTATTGTAGTAAAATCCACATGCATTTATAAGATGGCCAATTAAACAAATGTATAAACACAAGAGAAATTGAAATAACTACAAGAGCTAACAAGGAAAAACAATTGAATATATAACACAAAATCATAGTATATTTACCAAAAATTCTACAAAAATGTTTCCTACTCATAGATAAGTAAAAATAACAAAAAGTACTAGACATGAAGTAAAACAAAACAGAACCCAAGGTTGAATTGTGCAGTCTCCAGTCTTCTCTTGCCTGGATATGCAGAGCTCCATTCAAATGGAAGATGGAAGAATTATATGTGGAATATGTGATGGAAGAAGTATAGAGAGGGAGAGGATTGGAGGCTTTGAGAAAAATATTACTCCATCCGTCCCTGAAAATTTGTCACATATTTCATTTTTCGTTCGTCCCTAAAAATTTGTCACCTTTCACTTTTACTATTTTTGGTAGTAGACCTCACATTCCACTAACTCATTCTCATTAACATTTTATTTTAAAATTAATATATAAAAGTAGGACCCACATGCTACTAACTTTTTCAACTCACTTTCTAGTACATTTCTTAAAACTCGTGCCGGGTCAAATGGTGCCAAATTTTAAGGGACGGAGGGAGTATGAAATAGGTTATAGGGTATATATAGGCTTGAAAAAGATTTAGAATTGGTAAAAAGTATCCTCCAAGTAATTGGAAAGATGGTAAATTCGAGCTCTTCATTATTAGGAAAGATTTGGCAACAATTTGTTTCTTTCCTTAATTTTCGCCAGCTTGCATTGCACGACATTCATAAAATGACCATAACTTTCTCCACAGAACTCCGATTTAGATGTTCAAGGTACCCACGCGAAGCTCTTTCATAGACAGAGAGAATGGTATGTAGTAGGCACTGATTGGATTTCAAACTCTTGACAAAATGGGCTCGAACAGAGGCTGCTGCACCTTGGCCTTTTTGCACCTTTTTTCTATCTTTTTCCATCATTTATCAATAAATACATCAAAATACTAAAATGTATAATATACGCAATTTAAGAACATAAGTTACCAAAAATAGAAGGAGATACTTTTATGGGATGAATCAAAATAGAAAGGGCGGGTGGAGTATAGTATAATGAATGGTTATAAACAAAAACACGCGTGGACCAATTCATGAAGTAGGGTGCATGGCGTAATCAATCAACAACCATAGAAAAGTAAACCAAGTAGTATTTGTGAGGGAATCATCACCTCTATATATGTTGAACAAGAATCTTCATCATCCAAAATAAAATAAAAGGTTGAAATGGAAAGCTGCAATGAGCAAAGCTACACTGGGCATAAATTTTGCAGTCACGCACCAGCCACAAAGTTCGGGGATGCAACGAGCTTCGATCTAACCCTCGTCTCGGTTGACAACCTCCAGTGCGAGCGGTGGTTCAGCCAGAATATCAGAGTGTTCTCGGAGGTCAAACTAGACGGCGGGGCCATCAAGGAAACCGGTAGGTACCTGGCGGACCGGTCGAAATCGACGTTGAATTACACCGTGCAATACCCTATAACAAAAGACACGAGAGGGGATCTGGTGGTGCGTCTCTACTATAAGAGAACTTTTCGGGACGATTCTATTGGTGAGGAGACCATAGATATGACTAGACTTTTCCGTCGTTGGTGCTCTCATCAGAATACAGAGACCATCAAATTGCGGAAGGGGAATTTGAAGATTGAGTATAGTTTTAAACTAGCTTGAAATTAAAAAGTAAAATTATGATCAATCCACAAGTTGCTACAGAGGCTCTACTCTAATTTTATCTTTTATTTTGGTTAAGGTTCACTCGATCGTTCATTATTTAGATTGGTATCCAAGTGTAAAAATCCAAGTTTGACAAATTTCAAGCTATGAAGAGAGACAGAGTACTATTTCGAGTTTTAGAATCTTTGTTGTGTGGCCCAATTTATTACTATTAATTTGTCTTGAGAAGTAGTAATAAGTATAGTTTTTAATATAAAACAGAAAGTAATACTAACAATAATTTGGTGATAAAGTTGTATTGTGTCAAATAGCACATGACATCGTCGATAAATATTTAAAAACGTGAGCAGCTAATATATAGCTCATGAGACTACAATTATTAAAGGGCGTCAAGCATACAATCCCAATTCCCAACTTTTCACTTTCTAAAACCTTAATTTAAATTTTAATGAATTTAATGTAAAATATATCACAATTTAAATAACTAAAAATGGAATTAGATATGAATATTAGTATAATATGGATGAATAAGATTTTCAGTTCTTTTAATGAGTTTATTTATACTTACGACTCGGCCTTCAGATCAGTACTTTAGTTAATTGGCGTATGTCATAAAAATTTCGGCTTCTCCACAGACTCTATCTATATATGTTGCTTTTATTTTGTGTGATTTTTGTTAGAGTTAAGGTGTTGTAGATGCTGCTCTTGTTTCTTTATGGATCTAGCAGAGCTAACGATGAAGCTTCGTTTAATAATCAGAAATGGTCGGGGATAACAAATTTCCATGAAATTAATTGGAATTTGGAAGGGACTTAGCATTTCTCTAGAGTCAAATAGTCAACTTATGCAAGTCTAAGGCGATTTATTCTTCTCTTCCATCTTCGTTACTTGGAGGCAACTTGCTCCCCTATTGGAATTTTGTAAAATAATAAATAAATAAATAAAAATAAAAATAAAAATAAAATTGGTAATTGCCAAGGAAATCTACCGACGGACCCATGCTGATTTGTAGGCACCTCGATGGGAACTTTGTAATTTAATTACGGGTAAATTGAAAAATTACGAAGTACTCTCTCCATTTCCAAAAAATTGGAACTGTGGAAACGACACAAGTTTTAATAAAAAATTGACAAGTAAGAGAAATGAGAAAAAAATGGATAAAATAAGATAGATGAATAGAAAAAGTAGTATAGTATTAATTGATTGCAGAGTCCATTTTCTAAAATGAAGAGTTTTCAATTTTGGGAACATAGAACACACAGCGAGAGAGTATGAAATTTTATCTAATAAGATAGTCAGGAAATCATAAAGAAAACATCATTGGTTGGTGACACGGAGACGCCTTGGCCGAGGCTCTTGGGCGCGAGCCACGGCTCCACCCAACAAATGAATACCGACGATGATGAGTATCAACAAATGATCAATAGGGAGTTCGATGAACTGGTTGAAGAGGTGTAACGTGAAGCAGACGAGGAAGCGGCGGCGGCGGTGTTGTTGTTTGTGTGATGTCGATAATTTTCGTTGTATAATTTTCCCCTTTCTATAATACAACGAAAATTTAGTTTTAATTTTTTTTTTATTAAATTTTGCATTTTTTTTATAATTATTATAGTCCGATAATTTTTATTCTAGTTAAATTAAAATGTACAAAAAATGAAAAAAATAAGTAATTTGTGGCTTGGGCTTGTCCACTATTAGGGTGGCCAAGTTTTTTTGTGGCCTTGGTCAAGTTTTTGTGGCTTGGACTTGGTCATGGCCCTAACTACTGTGGACACCCTTATACTCCCTCTGTCCCATAAAAATAAAGTCATTTGAGATGGCACGAGAATTAGTGCTTGTTATTAGTGGATTATGGGTTCCACTTTATTAGGGAGAAAGAAGTTTAGCCCCTTGACGAGTACTAGAAAGGTCCTTAGACCGCAGCTTACTAAGCGCTGGTTCTATCCGGCCAAAAAAAAAGAAATATAACGAATGGAGATAGGAAAACACGTGTGGACCAATTCATGAAGTGGGGTACATGGCGTAATCATTCAACAACCATAGAAAAGTAAACCTTAACCAAGTACTAATATTTGCGAGGTAATCATCACCACTATATATGTGGAACAAAAAAAGCTTCATCATCCAAACTAAAATAAAAGGTTG
>NC_062968.1:50551487-50563800 GCF_023119035.1 Salvia hispanica
GATGAGCTCCCTCACATTGACATTCCACGTTTTAACATTGTTGGGATTTTATCCCATGAAAAATAGTGAAAATAGCATTTTGAGCGGCCGGAGGCATGACGTTGGCATAACATAAGATTACGAAATCCAATTGATCATTTGATGATGAAGAAAGATTCGCTTTTTTATTTTCCCCATCGACATTATTCATGCACACAATTGTAACAAGTTAAAGAGAAGAAATATGTTTGTTTTTTTAAAAAAAAAGAAATGACTCAATTATAGGACAACCTCAAAAGGAATACTACAATTCAACTACATATAGGCATGGAGGAAGTACTCCTTTCTTCTCATTGCAAGTAATCAACTTCTTTTCAATATGGGAGTAAGAAAATGATATTTATTGAGTTAAGTAGAGTGTGAAAAGTTAAGAGAGAATAAAGTATTTTTTTTACTAAAATGAAAAATTAATCATTTAAGATGCGACAAATTAATTTAGTACTTAGAAGTTAGAGCACTTTAAATTGAATTATTCCTTGAATTTTTTAGAAAATATTACTTTTTTCGGTCCTTGTTAATAGAGACATTTTTTTTTCGATATAGAGTTTAAGAATATTGTGCTAGATCGATGGTGAAAAACTAAGAGAGACGAAGAGAGAATAAAGTAAAAGGGGAAATTACTTTTAACCAAAAATAGAAATAATTACTTGAAATTTCTTAAAATAGAAAAATAACTCTATTAATAATAAGATAGTAACCTATTTTTATGGGACAAATGAACTATTAAATTTAGGGTTCAGTCTCCACTATTTTCTTTTCTCACTCATCAATAAGCATCGAAGAAAACCTCGTCTTCTTGCTCTTCAAATTTAGCAAAAGGAGATACTCCACTTTTGTAAGAGTGATAGTTGTAATTTGCATTACGTTTCAAGTATTATATTTTTTTTTGTCAAGGATCCTTAATTTCCGGACATTCCCCTAATCATAATTTACTACATATTCTTTAATTGTACACTATAAAAATATGAGAGGGACAAAAAATTATAATCATTTTTTCAATGTTGACATTTTAAATGTCAAATAGCACTATAATAGGGTTGAATTTTTCTGTTTGATGTGTTCACCAATCACCATAGCTCTCTTGATGAAGTGAGTATAAGCTTCGATCTTCTCCCACAATTCATATTCAAAAAACAACAAGAAAAAGAGAAACGATGCAATGAGCTTGAAACTCATCAACTTCGATTTCTACACTTGATCATTCATTTTATCTGCCTCATACAAAACGATAGGTAACATTCAATTCCCCCTTCGGCAACTGGAATGTCTTAGTATTCTGACGAGAGTCACGCCAACCATCGAAAAGTCTACTCACATCAATGTTCACCTCACCAATAGAAGCGTGTCCCACACTTCTCTTATAGTAGAGACGCACCACCAGATTCCCTCCCGTTACATCTGCTACAGGGTAATGCACGGTGAAGTTCCACGTCGGATCCGGCCCTCCCGCCTCGTACGTGTCGGTTTTCGTGACCTTGCCGCCATCTAGTTGGACCTCTGCGTACACTCTAAACCGGTGGCCGATCCGACGTTTACACTGGAGGTTGTCGACCGAGACGAGGGTTAGATCGAAGCTCGTTGCATCTCCGAATGGTGTTGTTGGTATGGAGCGGTTATGTTTTGGAGCGGAGTAGTAGTGGTTTGTCATTGTTTTGTTTTAGAGGAACTGGTTTTTGAGAATTAAGCTTTTATTGTTGTACATAACATATATATAGTAGTACCTCACAACTGAAATGGACTCCATTTGACTTGTACTTTGTTGTTGACTAAATCAAAGTATTGGCCCAATGATTATTTAACTTAACAACTTGGATGTGCCCACTTGAAGGAAGAGAAGGAAATACTTAAGTTATTAGGGGTTTCACAAGTTGAGATGTAATTAGGGGTTAAATTATTTATGGGAATTTGACACCTTGTGAGATTAAAAATAGGGCACAAACAATAATACAAAGACTACTAAAAGTTATAAAACCAATTTGGAATTTGATAATGGCTTGGTTGGAGCCGCCGGAATTGATGAAGAAAGATTCGCATGCAAATTGGAGTACCATTCTTCTTAGTAACTTCTCCTGGCCTCCCTAATAACCATACACATAATTGTAGGAAACCAAAGTTTAATAACTCAGTAATTAATCTTGAAATAAGTGAAAATAAGATCTATTGCATTTTTTTATAAATTAGTAAAAGCGGAACTTGCCAAAATGACATTATTTTTTGGTTCAATTCTTGTAGGTACCACAATTTTAAAAATACTAAAGTCTATTTTTGGTTTTTTACATTTGCCGTAAAACACTTTTTAGTGTTATACATTAAGTTGTGTCCTTTTTGTCCCAAATAATAAGTTTTGGTGCAAACTAAGTTTGCCGTTATAATTAACGGTCAAACATGTTTGACCAAATTAATGACTTAATTATAATATAATTAACCTAAAACAAAAATTGTTTAAATTAAAAAAAATTACTTAAATATATCTCTATGTAATACTCGCTATCTACGTAATTTGATAAACACTAAAACTTGGTGAAAAAAGAGAAGTTTTTCATTAATCGTACTAAGGAGTATTTTACTATAATGGTTATAAATTTTAAGGTAATTTTGTTACGATATGTGGAAACAAATTTCTTTTAAATTTTTATTCTAAGTAAATTTTCTTTTAATTTAATTAATTTATAATTTAATTAATTTTTTTATAAATTATAAAATTAATTAAGTTAATTAGGTTATAATTAAGTTATTAATTTGATCATTAGTTTTAATGAAAAAAAGTTAAGTTTGGACTAAAAACATGGAGTATTATTTGAGAGCAAAGGTCACACACCTAATGTAATGGGCTTTAGTCTTTTAAAAATTAGTTAGAAGAATTATGAAATTTTGATTTGTTTGCATTAGTTCTATGGAAAATAAATTCAATCGTCTACGTGCATATCATAGAAAATAAAAAATAAATATAAAAAAAAATCGCCTCAGACAGAAATACAAAAGTTCCTTCCAAATTCCAATTAATGCTACACGCACAAATGAAGTTTCCTGAAAATTTGTTAAATCACCAATTCTAGTAAGTGAAGCTTCGGCGTCAGCTATGCTAGATCAATGAAGAAACAAGAACAACATATACACCTTAATTCCAACATAAATCACACAAAACAAAAGCAACATATATAGATGGAGTTAGAGGCAAAGTTATAATCTTAATATTGAACGCTCAATTAATTTTAATATTTATGACATACGCCCATTAGTGTTGGGTGGTCCAATTATTGATCTGAAGGCCGATTAAGTATAAATAAACTCAATAAAAGAACGGAAAATCTTATCCATCCTTATTAAATATTCATCTCTAATCCCATTAAAAATGAAACGTTTTCTGAAATGGAAACAATATATCTTTACTTTTTCTCTTCTCTTCTCTTACTTAACCTTCTCTTCATTAACTCATAATACAACATTGTATAAAATTTGGTGCCGAAAGTCAAACGTTTCATTAAATTCATTAAAATTTAAATTAAAGTTTAGAAATTGAATAAGTTGGGAATCGGGATTGTATGGCTGATGCACTTGAATAGTTGTGGTCTCATGAGCAATTAGCTGCTTACTTTCTGTTTTATTTTAAAAACTATTGTATATTTCTTTCATTCCACCGTCCCAGAATATGAGTCACATTTTGTGTGAGCACGGATTTTAAGAAATGTAAAAAATAATGAATTGAAAAGCTAGTGGGATATGAGACTCACTTTTATTTATATATTAATTTTAAAATAGTAAAATTAAGTGAAGTGGATTAGTGGAATGTTTATAGTAAAAGTGAAATGTGACTTTTACTATGAAACTTAAGGGAGTAATAAATTGAGCCACACAACTAAAAGTCTAAAACTGAGAAATAGAAATGTCTCTCTTCATAGCTTGAAATTTATCAACTTGGATTTTTACACTTGGATACCAAACTAAATAATGGAAAACCTTAACCAAAATACAAGATAAAATTAGAATAGAGGCTCGCTAGCAACTTGTGGACTGGTCATCATTTTACCTTTTTAATTTCCAGCTTATGCAAGAGCAAAACGATAGGCAATATTCAATTCCCCCTTCGGGAATTTGAATGAGATCCCAGTATTCTG
The DNA here is from genome assembly GCF_023119035.1 of Salvia hispanica. NCBI lineage: Eukaryota > Viridiplantae > Streptophyta > Magnoliopsida > Lamiales > Lamiaceae > Salvia > Salvia hispanica. The sequence continues at coordinate 50,555,642 of NC_062968.1, forward strand.
AGTAGGGCAATCAGCGAAAATTCTACACAAATCTAGGGTCACCTGACCAATAAAACTGTCCGGAAAAAAAGATCTCTCATAGTAGAGACGCACCACCAGATTCCCTTTCATGTCATTTGTTAAAGGGTAATGCACGGTGAAGTTCAACGTCGAATTCAGCCCTTCCGCCAAGTACCTACTGGTTTCCCTGATGTCACCGCTGTCTAGTTGGACCGTCGCGTACACTCGGATATTCGGGCTGAACAACCGTTGCTGGAGGTTGTTGACCGAGATGAGGGTTAGATCGAAGCTCGTTGCATTCCCGAACCTTCTGGCTGGTGGGGAACTCCATGTTTTACTACGGCTGTATGCCATTTCGACTTTTTTTTTTTTTTTTTAATTTCGATTTTGCTGTTCTACTCTATATTTGTATATATAGGTGATGAAGCTGAAGCCCCAAATAATTAGTTTACTTTTCTGTGGTTGTTGAATGAGTTTCTACTTCATGAATTGGTCCACACGTGTTTTGTTGTGGACTATATATATCAGGGTCGACTTCTCTGCCTTGTAGACTTTATTGTCTGAAAGCAAGTGAAAGAATTGAGTATATAACAAGTTGAGCTGTAACTACATGTAATTAGGAGTTTAATTAAGTTTGATAATAAGAGTAAAAATAGGGCACATCAGTTTAATCCGGTGAAACTTGTAAAACGGGCTTACTGATTATTCAAAAACGTCATTTTACTATTTTTAGAACTTTGTTTCGTAATTTTCCATTTTCAATAAATTGGATTTTTTTTTTAGAATTCTCCATTTCCGATTAGGCCATTTTTGACAAGATTGAGGAATCCAATTGAAACAAGTTCAAGATTGATTTCCCCATAAGCCATACATAACTAATCTTGAAATATGTGAATATATGACCTAGCTAGGTAGATAAGCTTATATGAATGCATTTTCTATAAAATAAATTACAAATTATCAATAGTCGAGCAACACTCAAGGAAGGTGAAAACAAAGAATAAGTCTTGACTTTATAAGTTGACTGTATATCTCTTACAAGTTACGACTAATGTCTAATGCTTATGCATATGATGTTTCCTTAAAAATTTTACACCACCAACCCTTTTGACTAGGGAAGCTTCCCACATATACAATAGCTAGACCAATGAAGAAACAGCAAGGACAACATACCTTAATTCCAACACAAATCACACAACAAAACAAAAACTGCATATATTGACGGGTCACGGCCGGAAAGTTAAGAAAATTCAAACATTTCGAACACTCTCAAGACAATTAGGGAGTAGTTTTTCTCTTCAATATACGTTTTTGCTTTAAAGATTGCAACACGAAGACTTCCCAATGAGTTGTTTGCAGGCACCTATGCAACTATTCATAATTAATTTTCTGAGTTTGTTTATAGAGAGCATCCGGGAAATAAAAAATGCAAAGTGATATCCCCAAGACCTATTAAATTGGTCATTTTGTATTTGAACTTTAGTTTGACTTCTATACATGATGTTGTCTGACTTGTTGGTGATAGGTCTATAGACATTTATAGTCTTATAGAACTGTATAAAATCTTACAATTGAGTTTAAATATAATAGTCTAGCCACTAGACAGATACTATATCAAAATACACATGGTACATACGTAGTAGTTTATATCATGAGTGTTACATGAGCAAAAAAACTGAAAGAATGAGTAGTATATTAATGCAGAAAACGACGCAGCCCATCTAGAAGTTTGCTCCAGGCCGGACGAGTGCGCCTGATCGAGGCCCAACTGCTGATGATGCGAGAAACCAATTGGTGGTGAAGACCTGGCCCAAGAGACCAGCAGCAAGGCCGCCAAAATATTGAGACTTCAAGATAGAGTACTTGGATTATTATGATATTGTTATATCCTTTTGAATATCTTTTGTTTAAATGATCTATTCTTAGGCCAGTTTATAGTACTCCATTATGAATGAAGTCCAGCCATAAGGTTTTATTCTAAAACCAATTGATTAAGTTGACTAAGTAATTAGTTAACTAATAAATTAAACCTTAAATGACATAAAGTATGCACCAAGAAACTAAAGCTTATTGTTTTCCCGCTTGCCACGTAAGTGTCAGTTCGCGTGAAATGAGTAAAAGGAATGTTTATGCATTAAGGGTTTCACAAGTTGAGTTGGAACTATGTGTGATTTGGAGTTTCTAATGCCAACACCATGCAAGAATGACCGAATTGATAGAAAATTTTCATAAACCTTAATCAGTTTCTTAAAAACAAAATGTATTATCATCAAACTATTTACATGAGGTCACAAAATGCTAAAGAATGGAAAGGAAATAATAGAAAATTAAATAAAATAGTTAAATGACCATTTCACCCCTCAAATAATGCCCGATGGACAAAATCTGTCATGAATTAGCATTCTAATTCGATGGAGTTTTGAGTTCAATTCCTTGGCCCATTTCTCAAGTCTTTAAGTTAAATTTTAAATGATTTCGAGAACGTGATTTTCTAACTTCATCAGCTATAGCTGCATAGTTTAATTATCTACTATGATAGTTTGATACCATGTAAGATTAAAAATAGGCTCATTGCATAACGCTACTAAAACCAATTGGGCATTTAATACTCCCCCGTCTGCCATTAGGAGTCTCGTTGACTTTTTTGCACTCGTTTTATAAAAATGATACTCCCTCCGTCCCGACTAAGATGACACATTTCTTATTCTTCACGGGATTTTACGAGTTATTGGTTAATGTGGTTAATTGGAGAGAGAAATAGATAAATATTAAATGGAGAGATAAAAAGAGTTGAATGTTTAATTGGAAAGAGAAAAAAATTGTTGGGTGTATTAATTGGAGAGAGAAAGTTATCAAAATAGAAATGTGTCATCTTGATTGGGACAAACTAAAAAGAAAAGTGTGTCATCTTGATTGGGACAAACTAAAAAGAAAAGTGTCATCTTAAATGGAACAGAGGAAGTGATAAATAGTTAAAACCGAGAAATTGTAAAGTAAGAAAGAGAATAATATACTACAATAATATTAATTTACTACAGTATTCTTTGTCCACTATAACAATATGAGAGTGACAAAATTATAATCATTTTTACAATGTTGACATTTTAAATACTTCTATCAAGTAGTACTATAATATGGTTGAATTTTTCAGTTTGTTGTGTTCACCAATCACCATAACTCTCTTGATGAAGTGACTATAAGCTTTGCTCATCGCCCACAATTCATATTATAAAAATAACAAGAAAAATCTACACGATGCAATGAGCTTGTAATTCAACAACTTCGATTTCTACACTGTGTACTAATCAAAATACAAGATCTTAGCCTACACTTGATCATTTATTTTAAAATTTGTGCCTCATACAAAACGATAGGTAATATTCAAATCCCCCCTCTGCATATGCCATGTCGTCTCAGTATCCTTACGAGAGTCACGCCAACTATCGAAAAGTCTAGTCAACTTTATGTTCACCTCACCAATACAAGTGTGCCCCACACTTCTCTTATAGTAAAGACGCACCACCAGATTCCCTCCCATTCTATTCGTTATAGGGCAAGACACGGTGATGTTCCACGTCGGATCCGGCCCTCCCGCCTCGTACGTGTCGGTTTTCATGACCTTGCCTCCATCTAGTTGGACCTCGGCGTACACTCTAATCCGGTGGCCAATCCGACGTTTGCACTGGAGGTTGTCGACCGAGACGAGGGTTAGATCGAAGCTCGTTGCATTTCCGAACCTTGTGGTTGGTGTGGCGTTCGTATGTCTTTGAGAGAAGTCGTAGTTTTCCATTGTTTTGATTTTGGATATGGTTTAGTTGTTCTGCATATAATATATATAGGTGATGATGTCCCAACATTCCCTCACAAATTAATAGGTTTAGTTTTATGTGGTTGTTGACTACATCAAGCTATGTAGTATGATATACCCTATTTCATGAATTGGTCCACTAATTATATTTTGTATGGGGACTAGATCTATCATAAGCCTTGGCCAATGATTATTTGCAAGATCAACTTGTCTACCTCATGATTTTATTAACTCACCCACTACTTCAACTTGGATGTGCCCACTTGAAGCTAAGTGTAAAAAATACTTAAGTTGTACACATGTGTTGGTCAAGTGGTAGAGTACTTAGTAATGCGTCAGTACAAAGGTCTTGAGTTCGAATCTATTGTGATAGCACTTTTAAATTTTTTGAAAGGTATTATACCCTTCAAAAATGGAAATTATACTCCTCCTTAAGATATAGGGCTTTCACAAGTAAAAAGATGTTTTGCCCTTGAGCACTGTATGATTGCAACTAGACTATGCTAATATATATTGCTCTAAGGTTACAAATACACAAAGATACTTCCAAAGCTAGATGAATTGAATCAAGTCCATCAAGGTTGTACTATATGATTTCAATTTCACCAATGGATCTATTCATAACTAATTTCTCACTTTGGTTATAGATAGAGCAGCCGGAAAATAAAAAATGGCACTTGAAACCTAGTTGGCCATTTTTTATTTGAACTTTAGTTTGACTTCTATACACGATGTTCTCTGACTTGTGGCTGATAGGTCAAGACATACAACTGGATAAAAGAGAACAATTGAATTTAATAATCTATTAAGTCATGTGGCCACTAGTCACATAGTAATTTATATATGATCCATGGTTGGTATAGTTTATAGAAGTGTGATATGAGTTAGATCATAAATACTCTTGTACAACCAAGAGCTGAAAAAAATTGAAGGGGAGTGATCAATTGCTAACTCATCATTTAATTGCTAACTACAACTAATTTAAGGCCATAGGATTTTAGAAAACGTGTGGTCTACAATTTGCCACGTGTAATTTTCGTTTTTATTAATAAAATAAAAAAAGATAAAAAAAAACTCCAAATTAGGGTTTTGGATGAAAATGTCAATATAGTGTTTCGAAAATATCAACACAATGCTTTGAGAATGTCAACACAATGCTTTAAGAATGTTAACCCATTGCTTATATTGACATTCTACATGTATTATATTGACATATTTTATATAGTATGTTGACATTTCTGCTTGTACGAAAAAATTAAAAAATTTTGAAATTTTTTTCAAATTTTGACGTCGGAACATATGCATGTAGGATATCGTTGGAATCCTTATGAAATTATCTTTAATTTGATATATGTTATATGAATTTAAAGTTTTGGGATTTCTTTTAAAAGTTAGTTATAACTAAACATGTAGTTAATTGACATTAATACCCCTATTGATATTTTTTGGAATTAATCATATGGCCTTATTGACGTTTTTCGTTGATCGTATTGACATTTAGGGATTAATGATCTAAGCCCTTAATTTGAATATCTAATGGCTATTATTTAGTTGTAGTTAGCAATTAAGTTATGAGTTAGCAATATAACACTCTTCATTTTTACTATTTTTAGCAAGTGGACTTCACATTTCACTAAATCACTCTACTCACATTTAAAAAAAATACAATATATAAAAATAAAACTCATATTCCACAAATTTTTCTACTACTTTTTTTAAAGTCAAACAAATTCTTATAATCCAAGTCGGTAAAAAAGGAACCTCTATTAATTAGCGGACGGTGGAGCAGTAAACACATACAGTATTTAATTACATACATTTGATGTAACAAGAAAATAAAATGCGGGATTAATACTTAGCTTCCGGTTAAAATAAGAAATTTTTGTGTTAGAAATGATAAAGAATTAATTACTACAAATAAGGCTATTGGTCCCTTAAATGACAAAGTTTGGCATAATTGGATATTTCCAATGAACTTAAAATTTGGTATTAAAAAAAAAAAAAAAAACATGAACTTATCCCTTGTGAATTTCAAATTTCTCATGAGTTGGAGAAAAAACTGATTCCGAGAAAAATTCACTGCAAAGCCTAAGCTCTTGGTTTATACTTTTGTGGGAATACTAAATTTTGGCAAGAGTTTGTGATTTTGACTAATAACCCTTCATTAAATAATCAAACCTTAAATTACCTTTGCTTGAGAAACTGGAAATGTAGAGTACGCAAAGTTACCATCCCTATAAGTTGATGAATAAATATCATAAACTATATAACAAGACCGGATCCAATTATCGAATAAAAGATTTTCAATGCATCCAAAACACGTAATTCAAAAGCACATTTTTTCATGATCCAAACTATACAATCCCTAATCAACTAGTGAATCAACAATTTTAATTGTCATTTTCTCAAATACTCAAACAATAAACACTTTTTTTTTAAAATCTAGGGCTCAAACTTCATCGTTTCCCGTCATCAACAAGCGTCATAAAAAACCTCGTCTTCCTCCTCTTCATCCGAGGAGGGCCTCCGATGATCATCGCCATCGTCGTGATCAGACTCGCCGCTGAGGAGGAGCATCGCTCCTCCGACGAGCACCAAGAACCCTACGGCCTCAAACGCTGTCTTCCACCCGGGCGACGGCTGCCTGACCAGCATCGTCTCGCTAAAACTGTACAACAGATTCAGCCGCCCCTCCGGCGTTCCCGCCACCTCGTAGCTAAGAATCTTCCTCGACATCCGCCCCATGTCGAACAAGCTCTTCACCGGAATCTTCACTTTTCCGACGAGCCTATCCCCCAGCGTCCTCTTGCACATCAGCCTCACCACGAGGCTCACGCCCGGCCGCCTCACGGTGTCCTCGCTGACCGTGTAGTCAGAGACGAAATTCCACCTCGGATTCGTCCCCGACTCGTAGTCCACGTGGCTTTTTCTGGTGGTTTTGGAGTCTCCCTTGAGAGAGAGCTTGGCGTAGACTTTCATGCGGCCGGTGTTTCGGACATTGGGGAGATTTTGGGCTGAGACAAGAGTTATTTCAAGTTTTCTGCACTCCATTAATGTTTATTTGCAGAGCTAGAATAGTTGAGTTGTTTTTTTTTTTGTATATAAAGGGAGGAAGGTGAAGTGGTGAAAATGTCGGCCCTTGAAAATCGGCATAAATTTTGATAGTTGTTTAATTAAATAAACACATTGGTTGAACTAACTAGTTTTGTGTATTATAATAAGGTTTTGGCCGGTTAGTGATGAGGAACTTATTTTTTATTCAGATAAGATATGGTTCTTTTTAGATAATTTTTAGGTAGGAAGTCCGGCTTAGTTCTTTCTTTGTCTCCTTATTCTCCATCATTTTCGTGTATTTGCAACAAAGATCTCACTCACTCTCAAGTTTGAACACAAAATGAGTGTGTTATAAATTTGGTGGTGACGGTTGATTATTTTTTTTATTGAAAATTGAAATTGAATGGCATAGGATTTTTCCGAATAGAAAAATGTGACATATTATTTCATTCTTCCTAATAAAATTTGGGGTCTCTAATGTCACGATCTCATGTCCTGTAATAGAAGATTTTAGAATTTAAGTTCCACTAGAATGATGCATTAGGGCAGTAGGGCATGTATTGATCGATGAATGTGAAAAGTAGCATCAAAGTGATCACATAATTGAGTGTTTAATTAATTAGTACATATAGATTTATTTTGTATGCATAATTGTTTACACATAATATCCACATGTACTAAATTTACAAGTCAACGCGGCTTCGTTTTGGGGTGACAGTTGGCCACCGGACTTTAGGAATTGGTGCTTTGGTGTGGAGATATACCTCATCTGTGGAGAACCAAAGAAGAACGAAAAGGAAAAGTTACGGTGGAATAATATGTAAATTGTTTACTTCGGAGAGTAAAATAAATTCATTCTTTGTTCTAAGGAAAAATTATCGAAAAAATTAGTTTGAAAATAAATCCAATTTTTTTTCCTAGTGATTTAAAAATTATACTCCTTCCGTTCATGATTAAATATCACATATAGTGTGATCACGAGTTTTAAGAAATCGTTTGACTTTTATAAAATAAGTGAGTAGAAAAGGTGTAGAGCTACTATACTCCCTCCGTCCCCCATTAAGAGTCACACTTTTTCATTTCGGTCCGTCCCCAATTAAGAGTCACACTTCATTTTTACCATAAATAGTAAGTAGGTCCCACATTCCACTAACTCAATTCACTCACATTTTATTATTAAACAAATATAAAAAAAAGGGTTCCACATTCCACTAACTTTTTCAACCAACTTTTTTTTATATTTCTTAAAACTCGTGCCCGGTCAAAGAGTGACTTCTAATAGGGGACGGAGGGAGTA